>NC_021160.2:33263364-33297371 GCF_000331145.2 Cicer arietinum | reverse complement strand
GTATAGGTAACTTTTATTTTTTGCAATCTTATTTTTGTTATTTGAATTTGTTTCTTTCTAATTGTGTAAACGTGCACTATGATGAAGAATTATTAACAACTTGCATTTGGTCTTAAGTTTTCTATTTGGGATTTTGAAATGTAAACTCTATTTTTTTGCTCATATCATTGCTCAATTCGATAAGTTTCACTAATGCATACATTGTTGATTACTCTGTGGTTGCAGAAGTCTAACTTGCCATCAATTTTTCATAATTTTTTTTTAGTGACATGTTTAGCATCAATTAGATAGTTCTTTCTTATTATCCTAGCTGTGAGATTTTGAGCCTAAACACTTAAATTCTTTGTTGTGTGATTATCTAGACATGTGTTATCCCTTCAGAACTTGCACTAATTCTGACTTGCATTACTTGTAATTTATGCATACATTGAAGCAATTTTATTGGTCGTTTGAGCCTTTCTAACTACCCAATAAAAATTTTACCCTTTGTTAGCCCCTTTGAGCCTTGCCTTTTTATTTCGGTTACTAGCCACATTACAAGCCAAATACCTAACTTTAATTAAATCACCTTACTTGGAGTTAGGTAGAAAAAAAAATTCTTGTCGTGATAAAATTCTAACTTTAGGGTTGCTCATGGGATAACAACCTCTTAAGTTTGAGGTGGTGATTCTCACAAAAAGAAAATAAAAAAAAATTAAAAGAAGAAAAAAAAAAGAAAGAAAAAAAAATCAATTTGTGTACTTTGGTAAATAATGTCTTTTTGGTTCTTTTGTCAATGTTTGAGAATCTCCAGACTGAAAAGGTGAAGAAAAAAAAAGTAAAATAATTTGGAATTGTATGCCGAACTCCAAGTAGGTAAAGCCTACTATCCCAAAATTTCCTACTTATACCTAAGCCCCATTACAACCCGAAAGTCCTCTAAAAGTGTATGTGTTTGCTGCATTGTCATTGCTAACTAGAATTTTTTCAAGCCTATGGTAGCGTGATGCATGTTCTCGGATTTGAGTGATAAATTTGTAACCCTTTCTAAACACTTGAGAGAAATTTTGGTGAGATTGTGTGAAGAAAGAGTTGAACTTGATGAATGAATGCTAAAGTGTACAAATTGTGTAATTTTTTTGTAAGCAACCATGGAGCATGATGAATGTTTTGTAGTAGCTGGAACTTTGAAAATTGAGATTGATTTGATTTTAGAAATGGAATTTAAATTTGCTTTTAACTGCACAAAATCTGAAATAAATTGTTGTTTGGGGACAAGCAATAGATTAAGTTTAAGGTTGTGATGACTCTTCATCATATGCATATTTTTCATTGATTTTAGTCTTATGTATCTTTAATCATTAGTTAATTTAAGGATTTATTTGATATATTTTGTTGATTTTAGTTCTTTGCGTTAATGAAATGTTTATGTTCTTATTTGCTTGATTAAGTAGAGATTTTCGTAGTTTTGCGTTGTTACTTTGTTTTAGTGCAGTGCTGAATTTTGGTGAGAAATCAACATGCCATATGTAAAGTATTTCAGCCATATCTTGAGTTGTAGATGTCCAATTGGAGTCAAACATTGACAAAACAACCAAAAAGATATTATTTACCAAAGTACACAAATTGAATTTTTTTTCTTCTTTTTTTCTTTTTTCTTTTTCTTCTTTTAATTTTTTCTTTTAATTTTCTTTTTGTGAGAATCACCTTGTAAAGTGTCCAGCCTTGAGACCGAGCTCTGATGCCAATTGAAGGTGCAAACACAAGAAATGGGGGGAGAGGGGTTGATTTGTGTTTGCCAAAGTTGATAGCTTTTTGATAATTTATAAATAAATAAAAATTTGTTCGGTTTTGGTGACTTACTTGGAGTATAAATAATTTGACACACAGATTTATCCTGTTTCACCACTAACTTGGCTACATCCAGTTTCCTCATTCAGAAAACTTAAATCCACTAATTCAAATACCTTGAATTACAAAGCACCTAACCCTCTAAGTCAGTCTTCCCTAACATCCTGACAACCCCAGACTTTTGATGAGCTAACCACCTTGACCCTACAAGCCAAGTCTTCTCCTAACAACCCCATATTGAAGAAGGAACTAAACCATTATCCGGTTGGATACAAAATATTGGATCTTTAAGTGTTTGCTTCTAACAAAGCTGATAATAATAATAACTCTCACACTCTTAGAAAAAACACTTAGAAAATATTTCTCATTCGAACAAGTGTTTCTCTCTTTGAACTCTAAGACTACTTTTTTTTTTTTTTTTCTTCTGCTTTTTGATGATTTTCTTTTTCAGTCTTGAGTATCTATTTATAATTAAAATTTGGTTTCAATTTAGTCATTGTTTAATTATGAATTTTTGTTTGTTCAAATTGCGTTTGTAAATTCTTCAAATTTATTTTCTTTATATTTTGTTGTAGATAAATCCTGACTAAATCTTTTTCAAGGTGCAATACTATTTATCAAGGTGCAGCTTATCATGGGCCAACACGATTTACTATAGTTCAATCTATCACAAAACCAGCACAATGCAGTCTATCACGTACCAGTAAGACATAATAATCCTCGTAAGGATAAGGTGGATCATCCATTAAATCATTCCTATTAATTATTTCATTATTCTTGTTAATTATTTCATTAATTAATTTTTACATTTAGTTTGTGTGTTAACTTTGAATGTATATTCGTTTTAAATCATTTACAAAGACAATTGCTGAAGTTATACAAGAGAAATATAAAAAACCATGGTTATCTTCAAGTGAAATAAAGGAGGATAAGATACCTCAATTTAGTGAAGTTAATCAATATGTGTATTGTTTCAGAACAAGTGATTAAGTTAATTTACTTAATTACCATAACATATACATTTTCATGTTTAATTAAGTGATATATTTTTCTTTTATTTAATTTAAACGAACTACAAACAAAATGTATTTGGAGAAGAGAACATACCGTTGCCATTTTGGCTTCTTTTAACCACCAATTCTCCAAACGTCTATCATCTATGTTAGCGTACACGCGTAACAAGAGCAATGAGAAACAACCAAATTAGATTGGTGAAAATGTTAAGAGTGCTTTGTGGAAGAAATGAAATACATATGCTTACAAACATAAAAGAGAAAAAACAAATATTTATAGAGCATTTGAGAGAGGTACTACTACTCACAAGGGAGGTTTCATGTCTGTTGGAGAGATCAAATACTATATGGTAATTATTATTAGTATATACTTATTAATTTATATTCAATTAATTATTAAATTTCATCAATTAAATTTGACAATTAATATTTTAGGAAAAACAACTTAGACGATAGGTCACTCAACCTGAGATACATCGCTATCTTCTTGTTAATCCTAAAATAAATATGTATACCGATGAATTCTCATAGATGATTCACAAATATATAATTAGATAGCATTTAAATGGATATATATTTCATTAAGTACATACTAATTATAATTAGTTAGTAATTTAAATTATTATACATTAGTTAGTTAGTTTTAATTTTATTAATTATTTTTTTTTTTATAGGAAAAACGCCAATAAGTCATGAAATAATGAGATGGTCTGCAAACTAATCTTCCTCATGATTAGTGATCTGGTCCATTGGAGCGAAAACAAAATGAGACTGCAAGCTTATGAACATCAGTGGTGGCAAGTACAAATGCGGTGTGTTGGGCGCTAATAGTTTATCGTCAATATTTGTAAATGCCTTATTAGGATATGTTCAGACTGAATCATCTTCTTATCTTAGTACGAATCGATCTCATCATCCTTTAACATCTGTTGACAATGTTGAACACTTCAAGAAACAATGGAAGATTGAGCAAGAAAAAATAACACAACAACTGATACAAACAATAATTGAAAAAGTAAATGCAGATTGGCAACAAAAGTTACAACAACAACAACAACAACAACAATAGTTTGGATCTCAATAATTTCCTCATGCTTTTCAGTAGCAGTTTCCACCTCAGCAACAACAACAATATCTACGATCTTTGTACTTGCAGCAACAACCACCAATGTTCTTACAACAACAATACTCCCAATATTCCTAACAGCAGCCTCCAAACTTCCAACAACAACAACAACCAATGTTCCAACATCAACAATCTTTTAGTAATTAACAATATGAGTCATATTTTTCATAACAACTTCCTCAATCTCTAGGAGATCGAACTCCATACCAACCAGCTATGCCAACAACCGACATGCTCAGACTAGATTTAATTCAACCTCAACCAGATATGACTCCATCGACTAGTGGTGATATACTTGAAGATGAAATGCATTTTCAAACCATGTTGTCTTCAGTACCACTAATTATTACTTATGAGAGATTTTTGTCGTCGAGTAATATTCCACCAAATAATGATGGAAGGAGTAAAGTTAATGATCATAGGAATGATGATTGATGTATTCAAATAATTTTTTCTATTTTTATTTTTGGTTTGTATGAATAACTTAAATATTATTATTTAATTATGGTGTGTTTTATTTTTGGTTTGGATGATATAATTTATTAATTTTGGAATATTTATTATGTATAGTAATAATAATTTAATTAATTATTGAAAATTTAATTTATATTAAAATCATATTTTCATTCTTACATATATAATTTTTTAAAATTTATATTTTCATTTTTTAAATTATATTAATATTATATATATATATATTAGATTTTTTTAATATTAATTTTGTATTTATTAAAATTATTTATTTTATAGTAAATTTACCCATGTGTGGCGGGCAAAACGGGCACAAGTGCGACTTTTTTTGTTTGACTACACAATTTGTGGCAGCCTAAATGATCACAAACAATGTCTTTTTTTCAAAGCAAAATGGTAACTTTGTGGTGGCATTTTCCGTCATAAATTGCTAACTTTCTTATCCATCACAAACTTGTGACAGCTTATGTCATCAAAAATTAAAAACAAAAAATCAACCATTATAGTTGTTTTTTCACCTTTGTGTGGACTTTTGACCTCCACAAAATAATTTTTTTTCTTGTAGTGAGGCTCAACGCCATATGCTAGAAAAAAGACAAACCGTTGAGGGCGTATATTAAAAGATTTTACAAGGAGTCCTTACAAGTGAAATGTTGGAACCAAGATCAATCTTGGTTTGTGACTGGAAAAAAAAGAACGATCTTCGTATCTAATTTTGTGTAATTCAAGTTAATTTGATTGTATGTAACCAACTAACCACTTAGTTAGTTAGTTAGTTAGTTAAGAAGAAGTTAGTTAGTTAGACAGAAGATAGTTAGAAACAATGTAATAGAGGCTATTGATCCGCTGTTGCACACGAGTCAAATACAATTGTTATTGGACTGCCCTAATTTTTCCGTCTTAGAAAAGAAACAAAACTGCCAATATATAGTACTTGTTATTGGACTTTAGGGTTGAAAAACAAGTGGCCCGCTAATTAAAATTATTACAAATATCCAGATTACGAAATTTGCAATTTCGGCCCAGTAAAGTTTGGAATTGGTCTTTCCTTCCAACACAAAAGTTGTAGCTCAGATGTTTATCTTTCCAACACCTGCTCATATGTGCCAATCCGATATCCAGAGCTCAAGTTATCACCTACAGAGCGAGAAAGAGTCAAAATATAAATAATAAAATTAAAATGCAAATAATAAAATTATTATTCAAATTCGACCCAAAGTTTAGAAACAAGCTATAAAGAACTTTTAAAATACCAAACTAAAAAGCTATAAACATGTGCCCAAATGCTATGATCAAATTCCCCCACACTTAAACTTTTGCACTCCGAGCAAAACAATGCATGTGATTCCAAATATTCTTATGAATGCAAAGTGGTGAGAGAGATAAATATTTCTAGCTTAAGACAATTATGAATAGCTTTTTTTATCACAACCAAGGCAAACAAGAGGACAAATCAACTAAAAAATGTATCATAAGTGATAGAGTCCTCCCGAGATATAAAATTCTCTCAAAGTGTTTACACTCAAAGTGTTTGGGCTACTGTTTACACTCAAAACACATCATGAAAGCTAGCACTACCATAGGCTTTACAAAACTCTATAATCTATATTTGAAATACATGCAGATAATAATCAAAAGGTCTTTATTTATGTTGTAACGTGGCCAAGGTAAGGGTGAGATAATCCTAAGGACACTAGGGCTGAAAATCAAAGAGAATAAAGGAGTAATGATGAAGAGAGAAAAACAACATTAAGTAACTCAACAAAACATCGTTAACTTTTATTTTCATACTCTCTTTGTTCATAACACAACCATTTTTCCTCAGATATATATATATTTTTTTTCTTTTTTTCTTTTCATCACTCTCAAATTTAAACAAACAAGTTGAGCACCCCTACACCTATGTAAGGAAAGACTCCTTTATCCCCTAAGATTGAGGCTTTCATTGTTTTTCACTTTTAGGCTTCTAATGAGCTATATAACAAAAAAAAAGGTAATTAAGCTCAAAGGGGCTTAAACTAATGGATAATTGTAGGGTAAACTTATTTGGCTGGTAGCTTAGATTTACTACTGACAGTGCAGGAAATTGGTTTGACCCTTGAGCATGTAATTGATTGATTGAAGTGGTGAGCTGACCAATCTCTGTTTCCAAATTTTGAATGGTGGAATATGTTCCTTGTTGAAATTGGAGATTCTGGACAACCATCTGATTAACGAGGTCCTCTAATGAAGGTGCATTCTTTTGTTGTGGAGGAATATTTTGCTGTTGCTGCCTAGGTTGTTGTTGTGCGGATGAATTCCCCCATCTCAGGTTTGGATGGTTTCTCCAACCAGGATTGTACCTGTTAGATGATAGATCATAGTTGGCTTGAGGATTGTTTATATTTGCTGCATATGCTTGAGGAGCATCAGCAATTGGGTCTTCTTGCAATGTAGGACATGAATCTGAAGGATGCTCTGGAGAAGTGCAAATACCACAGACATCTGCTTGGGTTTTACCTATTGCCAATTTTTTTACTAAAGATGTAAGCTCATCAAGTTTTCCTTCTAAATTCTTGTGGGAAGAAGCTTGAATTTCATTCACACCATTTGTCAACATTGTTGAATTGTTTCTAGTTGTAAACTGTTGAGAATTAATGGACATGTTCTCAATCAAAGCCTTTGCTGCTTCTGGGGTCTTATCGACAAGTGCTCCCCCACTAGCAGCATCCAAAATGCTTCTATCCATATGTAGCAAGCCTTCATAAATATATTGGATGAGCAATTGTTCAGAAATCTGGTGATGAGGACAGCTTGACACTAATTTCTTGAATCTCTCCCAATACTCATGTAATGTTTCCCTGTCAATCTGCCTGATGCCACATATTTCTTGTATGATTGAAGCAGCTCTTGAGGTAGGGAATGATTTTTCTAGAAACAATATCTTGAGATCATTCCAACTTGTAACAGAACCTGGTTGAAGGTAGTATAACCAGTCCTTGGCAGCATCTTAGAGTGAAAATGGGAAGGCTCTCAGCTAACACTAATATTTTACCCATGTGTGGCGGGCAAAACGGGCACAAATGCGACTTTTTTTGTCTGACTACACAATTTGTGGCAGCCAAAATGATCACAAACAATGTGTTTTTTTCAAAGCAAAATGGTAACTTTGTGGTGGCATTTTCCGTCATAAATTTCTAACTTTCTTATCCGTCACAAATTTGTGACATCTTAAGTCATCAAAAATGAAAAACAAAAAATCAACCATTATAGTTGTTTTTCCACCTTTGTGTGGACTTTTGACCTCCACAAAATAGTTTTTTTCTTGTAGTGAGGCTCAACGCCATATGCTAGAAAAAAGACAAACCGTTGAGGGCGTATATTAAAAGAATTAACAAGGAGATCTTACAAGTGAAATGTTGGAACCAAGATCAATCTTGGTTTGTGACTGGAAGACAAAGAACGATCTTCGTATCCAGTTTTGTGTAATTCAAGTTAGTTTGATTATATGTAACCAACTAATTAACTAACCACTTAGTTAGTTAGTTAGTTAAGAAGAAGTTAGTTAGTTAGACAGAAGATAGTTAGAAACAATGTAATAGAGGCTATTGATCCGCTGTCGCACACGGGTCAAATACAATTGATAAAATATAAATAGAGATAATAACTCGAATCGTTTCGCAAGGACTTCTGATTTAGTAATAATAACCTAATTGAAAATTGAAATTAAAAATTGGGTTTTTTAGATTTTTGTTTTAACAGATGAGCAAAATAATTAATCAACTTATTCGAGTTTCTAACCTATCACAGATTCTATCAATGAGTTTAATTTCTAATTTGTGATTCAATTCTTATTTGACTATAGAATTGATCAAACAAGCGTAATCAATCCTATGTGAATTTGGTTTCTTTGATTGGATTAATCATCACAATCATCAAAATATTATAATTAACGATCAAGCGTCGCAAAATTGTAATTCAATTAAATTAGAAACCGAAACCAAATTCTGTCAAATAAATTTAATCAATCCTATTGAAATTCAATTGAAGCAATCAAAATACCAATATAATCAAATAAACAAGAATAGAATCATGAATAGAAATTGACTGTGTAACCTGAATCTGAAGGTGTTGATGAAACTCTGAACTCGTGGATTAATCTTATAAAATTAGCCTTCCATGAAATTAAAATAAAATTGTTTATTTCTTGTAGCAATTTGAATCCTAATTTTTTTGTCTTAGAAAAGAAACAAAATTGTCAATATATAGTACTTGTTATTGGACTTTAGGGTTTAAAAACAAGTGGCCCGCTAATTAAAACTATTACAAATATCTAGATTACGAAATTTTCAATTTCGGCCCAGCAATGTTCGGAATTGGTCTTTCCTTCCAACACAAAAAGTTGTAGCTCAAATTTTTATCTTTCCAACGCCTACTCATATGTGCCAATCTGATATCTAGAGCTCAAGTTATGATCTACAGAGCGAGAAAGAGTCAAAATATAAATAATAAAATTAAAATGCAAATAATAAAATTATAATTCAAATTCGACCCAAAGTTTAGAAACAAGCTAAAAATATTAATCTAAGCTATAAAGAGCTTTTAAAATACCAAACTAAAAAGCTAAAAACATGTGGCCAAATGCTATGATCAGCTATGTATAAATAACAAATTCATATCAATAAACAATAACAGATTTTCATTTTATTCCATTCCTTGTTTCTGGTTTTCTACTTCCATTGAAATGGCTTGAAACGGCAACAAATGGTATCAGAGCTTGGTTGCGAAAAACCAAATCAGAGTGATAAACACGAGTGAAGTGTAGGATTAAACACGAGTGAAGTGTAAGGATTAAATACGAGTGAAGTGTGAGGATCAAAAGTGAAGATGAGTTCAAGTGCAAACAATGGAAATTTTTCAACCCATATGCCGTATTTTGATGGAAAAGATTGGGATAGATGGAGAGTGCAGATTCGAGCATTGTTTGGATTTCAAGAAGTGTTGGAAATCATAGAGAAAGGATTTGAAGATATGGGAGCCAATCCAACAGAGGAATAGAGATCAAGATTCAAAGAAAAAGAGAAGAAAGATTGCAAGGCCATCTTTATTCTTCATCAATGTCTTGACATGGCCAACTTTGACAAAATTTCTGATGCAAGAAAGCCAAAGGAAGCCTTTAACATTCTTGAGAAGTGTTATTATGGATAAACGAAGGTCAAGAAAGTGAAATTGTAGACCTTACAGAAACAATTCGAATTGTTGCAGATGGATGAGCACGGGAAGGTTGCATATTTGATTTCAAGATTGAGGAGTATCACAAATCAGATGGCTGGTTGTGGTGAGAAGTTTCCTGAACAGAAACTGTGTGAAAAGATCTTGAGATCATTGCATCCTAGGTTCGATTATGTTGTGTGTGCAATTGAAGAATCCAAAGACATTTCCACATTGAGTCTTGAAGAGTTGTAGGGAACTTTGGAAGCACGAGAATTAAGAATGGATGAAAGGAGTGGGAGTAATTCTAGAGATCAGGCATTGTCAGCGCAAGATTACAAGAAAGGATATCAGAACAGGAAATGGAAGAAGAATAAGTTCAAGGAATCTGATGAAGAGTCAGAGTATTCATCAGAAAGGAACAATACAAGTGGTAAATCCAAAGAAAAATCAAGAATCTTTGATAAGAAGAAGATGCAATGTTACAAATGTGAGAAGTTTGGACATTTTGCTCGAGAATGTTGGGCTAGCAAAGGAGGAAAACAAAAGAAGAAAGAGAAAGATGAAGCATGTGCTGCCCAAGAAGATTCAGATTCAGATATAGTTTTGTTGATGGTAGCCACAAATGAAGAACGATCTTCGTTTTCAGCCACAGACGAAGAACGATCTTCGTTTTCAGAACATTCTCCGTTTTACGAACATTCTCCATTTTGAGAACATTCTTCATCTCAGTTCGGGTTTCCTAATACGAGTTGCTCTAATAAGATGATAAGCTAGAGGGAATGGCTGGTTGATGTTGATACATAAGGAAGGAGCAAAATCATGGGTGTTGATGATAGAACTTTGGAAGCTGAGGGAGTTGGCAACATAGTGATCAAAAGAAGAAATGGTAAAACAACAGAAATTGAGGGAGAGGATGTGATGCTAGTTGAACCAGAAGATGATGGTTCAAAGAAAGTTAATGATGTGGAGGCTGCACATGACCCAGAAAGTGATGCAGAGGACGTGTTGCAGGCTAAATCAAAAGATGAACATTCAGAATTGCAGAACCAATTGAATGAAGCTCAAGAAGATCTAAAGAAACCAAAAGAACAAATTCTTCAGGCTGAGAAGGAGAAGGAAAAAGCTATTGATGAGTTGAAAGAAGCACAAAGAGTGGCTGAGGAAGTAAATAAGAAACTCAAGGAAGCATTGGTGGTTTCAAAACTAGCTAAAAAGGAATATGAGATTGAAAAGTTCTGAGTTGTCGAATTGGAACATGCTGGAATTGAAAATGTGAAGAAGAAAGAAGAAGAATGGCAGGAAGAACTTGGAAATGTGAAGAACGAAAAAACAGTTGTGTATGCTACTGGGGTTCACACCTCTTGCGATGAAGCAACTCATGTGGGTTATGATAATAACCAAGTTGGACACTTTCAAAAGGTGCATACATCGATTAGAATATTCTGCATTTATTCAATTGTTATTGGAATTCTTATTGAGCTTATAGTGATGTATCCAATACAACATAGAAAGTATATAAATGGAATTGACAATCTTTTGGTGCTTTTGAATGGTGGAATTTCAATTGCATTGCCAATTGTTTTGTCTGTTACAATGGCTATTGGTTCTCATAGGTTTTCACATCAAGATGCAATCACAAAAAGAATGATAGTTATTGAAGAAATGGTTGGAATGGTTGTTTGAACTATCGGTGTTGTTGGAAATGGTTTGGGTTTACTTATCATGACCTTGTTGTTTGGTCAAATGATTGATGGTTTTGGTATTAATCAGAGTAACACCACCTATGTTGTTGAACTAGTGTCCAAGGTATTACTGAAATTTGTATATTTTGCCATAAGAAGTGGGTGGCTGCATTCCTCCAAGTGACATGTTGGATAGTTACAGGGGAAAGACAAGCAACAAGAATAAGAAAATTGTATTTGAAAACAATACTTAGACAAAACACTGTTTTCCTTGAAAAAGAAACAAATGCAGGAAAAGGTGTAGTAGTTGTACATAAAGTGAAGTGCAAGCTTTATGTGAAGTCAAGTGATAGTAGTAAAGTTGAAAGGGAAAGAATTATAATGAAGGAAGTGCTGGAATAGCTGAAATGTTCAAGAGAAGGATTAACATTAGAGGAAGGATCAAATCATCTTCCATTGTTTGGACCAAACAAGTTGGAAGAGAAAAAAGAGAGCAAATTTGTGAAGTTCTTAAAGGATATATGGAACCTTTTGTCATGGGTCATGGGAGCTGCTGCATTAATGGCAATGACTTTGGCTAATGGTAGTGGAAGACCTCCTGATTGAAGAAACTTGAATTAAGGGAGAGTGTTGGAACCAAGATCAATCTTGGTCTGTGACTGGAAAACGAAGAACAATCTTCGTATCCAGTTTTGTGTAATTCAAGTTAGTTTGATTGTATGTAACCAACTAACTAACAACTTAGTTAGTTAGTTAGACAGAAGATAGTTAGAAATAATGTAATAGAGGCTATGTATAAATAACATATTCATATCAATAAACAATAACACATTTTCATTTTATTCCATTCCTTTTTCTCTGGTTTTCTACTTCCATTGAAATGGCTTGAAACGCCAACATGAAAGACACCAATGATCGGATAAAAATATACCTTATTCGCAAGGTTTGGGTCATGGAAGCGTCTTTGCCAAGAGTGTCACTCTAAAAAAGTGAGAACGAGCTTCAATCATTTGTTAGAAAAGGCTTAAAGATTACATACTGTACGAGGAGGAGTACTTGAGACTAACAAAGCCATATTTATTCATAGGAAAAGGAAACCAAGGTTGGACCAAGAAAGAGAAAAGAAGGATTGGTGGACATGGATTGAGACATGAAATGTCTTGAAATTTGTTTAGTACAACAAAGTAGTGAATAAAGGATATGAAGTCAATAATCAATTCATTATTTATGCAAAACCCATATGATTAATCACTTTTCTCTTGTAGAGAGATACATAAATGTAAATAGTTTATTAAACTTGAATTGGTTAACTATGTAACAAGTGTCAAATATTGAATTTATTTGTTTATACAATAGTATCTTAATTTACTTTTTTTTTTGTTCACATTTTCTTAAGATTTTTCAACTTAAATGTGTTAGTCATACATATGAAGTTATATTGTGTCTTATGATCTTTTAGTTTGTTGTAGTTGTTGTTTAGTATCTGTAAGTTGGATGAGAGTGTGTAATTAATCTTTTAATTTTTTTTTTCTGTTTACAAATTACCCATAAAAATGTTATGGTAATGTTACCCAAAGAGAAGACATGAGTCAATTTATCGACATAAATATAATGAGTAGACGTAACTCAAGACATTTCCGTAGTGTACACCATACTACCAAAGGTACACACTCCTTAACATGTTAGAGAGCACGTACTAAAAGATTGTTTTAATGGTGAGTTCAAAGACAATAGGGTAGAATTCCACCACCCTTTAAGAGAAATACAATGGGATGACAAGAGGTAATACAATGGGTAGAATTCCACCACCCTTTTAGTTCGATTCCATAAAAGTCACGGTCATATAACATAAGAATGCGTCCAACTAAAAGACACCATTGAAGCAGTATCCAAAACGGGAAGCTGTCCAAATACACCTCCGAAAGTAAGGGGTACAGGAATCACAGGGCGACAAGGACAACGTCTCCAAGACCGTCCAAAAAGCAAGAAGTCAATGCAACTTAAAAAGGAAAGGGGAAAGAGCTTGAAGAGGAGGAAGAAGATAAAGAGATGTCGACAACTGTGGTGGTCATCAAACAATCATAATTCCAATGGGAAAACATCATCGAACTAATGGCTATCTCCGAAAAGGTTTACTAAGAAATGCATATAATCAATAGAATTACTAAAGAATCATACCAAGAATGGCTCCATTTCCCTGGAATAGATTCAATTCAAGAGGATACCTGAATTGCAAACCAGAGTTACGAACCGCAAATTGGTTCGTGAGTACCGGTTTGCAGTACTTTTGCGAACCGGTTCACCAAAATTCACAAATAATTCGCTAATTTTGACAAACTTAGTTTATATAAACTTTAACTGCATTAATATACTATATTAATATATTGCCACATACTCCTGTACTAATGTGGTATAAGCAATAACTCAACTTCTAGTATTTTAGAAACAACCGATGTGGGACTACTTAGAATTGTTGTACTCATATAGATAATTTTTTTTGTTTTTTATTTTAACATATTGATTTATATATTAAAACGTACCACGAACCGAAACTGCGTACCAACTATGTATACCCCCCACGTACCAAAGAGAATTGCGAACCAGGTGACTATGTTGCAAACAGGGTAGCTATTATTATGTGAAAAGAATGTTGAATGAGATGTTATCTTTGCACAATAAGGGAGGGGTGCTGCTTCAAGAAAAAGTAGAAGGCCTCCAATATCGTTTCTACAAGGATGACTATTAAATGGAGTCCCAAACTATCAAATCCCACGATGTGGGAGTTATCGACATCAACATGGTTGTCACTAAAGAAGGCATAAGTCATTAAGAAAACAATAGATGATATGTTAAAAGGTAATTTTGTAATTGAGTCCAAGTTTACCACTTGGCTCTCAACAATTATACTTGTAAAAAAAGCTAATAATAAATGGTGGATGTGTATTGATTACACTGAGCATAACAAGCATGCCCTAATGATGCCTATCCTCTTCCCAACATTGATAAACTAGTAGACAATTCATCCATAATTAAATTGTTATCATTTATGGAATCCTACTCCAGTTATAACCAAAACCGCATGCATTCAAAAGACCGAGAAAAGAAGGCCTTTATGACTAATTCTGGGAATTATTGTTATAATGTCATAACATTCCAGCTCAAAAATGTTGGGGCCACATACCAAAGAGTTATGAACAAGGTATTCAACGACCAAATTGGTAGAATGTTGGAAGTATACATGGATGACATGATAGTTATGCCTGAAGAGGAAATAAGATAGATTCTAGAAAAGGTGTTAGACGGAGTTCGAAAATACAATGAGGTTAAAGCCAAACAAATGCATGATTAGAGTTCGAGCTGGAAAAGAGTATATATTGAAACCAATTTAAAAAAAAATGCAAAGCTGCAATTGAGATGGAAAGTCCATCCTCCAAGAAGGATATATAGAGACTCAATGTAATGGTAGCAATCTTGTCTCGTTTCATTGTAAGATTGGCCCACCATGCCTTACCTTTTTATCGATTGTTGAAAAAGGAAAACTTGTACTCACTAAGCCCTACGCAAGAGAAACATTGTTTGTGTTCTTAGTCATCTCACCCAAAGAAGTAAATGCAATGCTAGTAAAGGAAACACAACAAGATTATAGATGAGTCTACTTCACCAACAAGGTGTTGCAAGTTTTGAAGTCGCGTTACCTAAAGATAAAAAAAGTAGATTTGGTTTTGGTGGTTATGGCTAGAAGGCTAAGGCAATATTTCTTGTCACACCCAATCATAGTCCAAACAGACGTATCGATTAAGCAAGCGTTGTTCCAACCAAATCTAGCCGGTAGGATCATGAAATAGTTAGTGGAATTATCCAAATTTTATATCATTTTGAAGCTACGAAAGCCTTGAAATCCCAAATATTGACCATTTTCATAGCAGAAATGACATACTCAATTTCGGAATCCTCCGCAAAATGGATTTTTTCCGTAGACAACTCTTCAAACCCAAAAGGAAGTGGTGCCAGACTTCAATTAGAGAATAGATATGGGATAATAGTAGAAATGTCCCTTAAGTTTTCTCTTCCTACTTCAAACAATCAAGCAGAGTACGAGGCTTGCTTGGTCGGTCTCATTTTGGTCAAGATATCGTAGCTCGGTATGTAAAATAGAAAACTAACTCCAAACTAGTAGTGTCTCATACGAAACAAGAATATCAAACCAAGGATTCGATACTCCAGAAATACATGGCCATGGTAAAAGAGAAGATAGACAAGTTCCCCTCAATAGAAGTGCAAAACATTTTTAGGGAGTAGAACATGAAAACCAACATACTGCCAAAGTTGGAAAGTATCACAATGTTGGGGGGCAACAAGACAATCATCCAAGAGACATTGGAAACCCCATGCATAAAGATCTGTAGCATAGTCATACATAGTCAAAGAAGAAACACTCACTTAATCAAGAATTTGGATGGTACAATAATCGAATACATCTAGATAGTGACCTTACCAAATAGTAGGAAATAAAGTTGCCAAGTTAAATGACGAGCTTGCGCACTCACAGTTTGTAGATGAATCCTTTCAAAAACTAATGGATGAACTAAGAATGACCCAACAATTCACTTCGGTTGAACATCCCTAAACCAAAAGACAAACGGAGGCTACTAAAAGAGTTATCTTAAGAGGACTAACAAGAAGACTGGATGAGACCAAAGTTAATTGGGCCAAAGAACTCTCACATGTTCTGTGGGCATACCAAACCACACCACACTCTACAACACGAGAAATCCTTATTTGGCTTACATATGGGTCCAAAGTTGTAATCCCAATCAAGATCAGAGAGCTCAACTGAAGGACGTCCCATCCACCACCAAAGAATGAAAACGAATGACTCTTGCGAAAGGAACTCAATTTGTTGAATGAAAAAAGAAGGACGACAACTATGAACGAAGTTGTAATCAAGCAACAAATAACAACAACCAAATACAATAGAAAGGTTAAACCTAGGGATCTTGAAATTAGAGATCTAGTCCAAAATAGAGCCCATATCAGCCTTACGAACGTAGGACAGGGAAAGCTGGCGCCAAACTAGGAAGGTCCCTGTCGGATCCTATCGAAGACAGCAACACGAGCATTCCGTGAACATGTTATGCGGAAAATTTAATACTATAACTAAAGTCCACATGACAACTTTTAGAACGAACAAATTCACAATTAATGAGTGAAATATGAATTTATATATTTTTCTATTAAGTGTTATCCATAAACTCATTATTTAAAGGATTTTAAGAGGATAAATTATCTCTTATTTTATATTATTTTATGATATTGATTTATCCTTAATTACTTCCCTTAATTACAGAATTGATCATGAGATAGATAAAAATGTAAATTGGTGAATTTATTGAGTTTTAGATGCAAAACTATCAACAGTTATTGCAGGGAATAACTGAAAGGGAATGCATAAATAGGTCATCAGGATAATTGGCGTTGACGCCACATCAAGGATCACAGCGATTTAAAATTGCATAATGGCCCAGTCAAGGGCCTCTCTTGACGAAGAGGATAGAGAGGAAACAAACAACTAGAAACGCTCTATTTTCATTAATTTTTTTTATTATTATATTAATTTTATTAAATAAATTAAAAACAAAACCAATCTCTTATCTATTTCAATTTTTTCCCCTCACATTTTCCCTCATTCTTCTTCTCCCTCTCTCGGCTACAACATCTACCCTCCTTATCTTTTTTATTCTCTCTTATTTTCTCCTTGCTTCTTCTCACTTCACAACACTTAAACACTCAACCCTTAAAACAAATTTAACATCCTCAAGAGTATAATTTCTCATACTCCTACAAATGTTATTGGGTAGCATTTTGGGTTAGAGTTTGTGTTGTAAGAAAGGATAAGTGTACCCATTTTTTGAGAGTTGTTTATTGAGACTCTTTGAGGTAAATACACAACTCTAATGCTAATATAAATCTCTAGAAAAATATAGTTTTGTTTAAAAATATAGTCCTGAGAATATTTTTGATACTAAGATTTGTCAGTTGAGGTCTTGTTGGCTACTCTCGGAGTTGTTAAAAAATAAACGTAGTCAATTCTCCATAGTTGTGAGTAGACGACGATCATTGTCACATAGTTTTATTTTTCTATAATTATTATTTTTCTCGTTTTATGTGTTAAAGTATTTATTTAAAATTTTTAGGAAACACAACTTTTAAATTTTTCTAGATTTTGTCATTTATTTATTTTCATAGTCTTTGCTATATATTATGTTAGTAGTCTAATTTATTTATGAGTTATAAAATATTTAAATATTGAATTGTTATGTTTGAATATGTTTTTCCATGAGTTACGATGAAATTAGAGTTATTTTTTTAACGTGTTTTGAAAATCGTTGTTATAATTATGAAATTGTTAACGGTGGTAGGTGCACCTAGTTACTTTGTTTTGATTAGGGAGAGTTACTTGTCAGATGTGCCGCCCATATGAGAAATGTCATCCGTAGGAGGAGATGGCTATCAATGAGAAATAAGCCCTTAATTGATGCATGATGATGCATTGCGGGATTAAGAATAGAGAGTTATCCGTTAGATGGAGCCTCCCCTAAGGGAAATGTCACTCTTAAGAGGAAAGGGCTATCAATGAGATGAAGCCACCTCTTGGTTCTCAAGAATTTGAATTTTTACTTTTTTGATTTTTTATGATGATTTTAAGGTTGTTCATTTTGATTTCGCTTCGTTATTAATTGGATTTTTAATATTTCTATCTATACGGAAAATTATAAGTTTAATGATTTTATTATGTGTATAACATAATCTCCACAAGATTGTAAAACAGTTAGTTGTGTCTTTTTGTGTTTCCCTTCTAGTTGATGGTGGTTGTTGTCTTCTCACTATGTCTTTGTGACTTATCCCTTCTAGTTGATGGTAGGCCTCTTTGAGCGATGACTCTTTCTTTGTAAAGTATGTTGAGTCATAATATATTTTGCAACTATCGGAGTCTAGAAAGTCTTTTGAGAAATGTATTAAACAATTAGATTATACCCTTGAGATATGACAATTAAAAGTGTAAATAAGGATTTTATAAATTTGGAAATGTTAAAGTTACAGAGGCTATTATGTCGAAATTTCGAGAAAAAATATATATTTTTCAAAATAGTTATTTAGAAATATTTATTTGTTGAATTTGTTAAGTTATTTGATATGTTTGTCAGGCTAAAAGGATAGCTTGTGCGTCGGCCACGTTGTTTAGATTTCGGGTTGATCTGCTGTCGTACACGGGTCAAATACAATTGATAAAATGTAAATAGAGGTAATAAATGGAATCGTTTGCAAGGACTTCTGATATAGTAATAATAACCAAATTAAAATTGAAATTAAAAATGGGTTTTTTAGATTTTTGTTTTAACGGATGAGCAAAACAATTAATCCATGAGTTTAATTTCTAATTTGTGATTCTATTCTTATTTGACTATAGAATTAATCAAACAAGCGTAATCAATCCTATCTGAATTTGGTTTCTTTGGTTGAATTAAGCATCACAATCATCAAAATATTATAATTAACGATCAAGCGTTGCAAAATTATAATTCAATTAAATTAGAAACCGAAACCAAATTCTGTCAAATAAATTTAATCAATCCTATTGAAATTCAATTTAAGTAATCAAAATATCAATATAATCAAATAAACAAGAATAGAATCATGAATAGAAATTGACAGTGTAACCTGAATCTCAAAGTGTTGATGAAACTCTGAACTCGTGGATTAATCTTATAAAATTAGCCTTCTATGAAACTAAAATAAAACTGTTTATTTCTTGTAGCAATTTGAATCCTAATTTTTTCGTCTTTAGAAAAGAAACAAAATGGCCAATATATAGTACTTGATATTGGGCTTTAGGGTTTAAAAAAATAAATGACCCACTAATTAAAATTATTATAAAAGTCCAGATTACGAAATCTGCAATTTAGGCCCAGTACAGTTCGGAATTGGTCTTTTCTTCCAACAAAAAAGTTGTAGCTCAGATTTTTAGCTTTCGAACGTTTGCTCATATGTGCCAATCCGATATCCAGAGCTCAAGTTATGACCTACAGAGCGAGAAAGAGTCAAAATATAAATAATAAAATTAAAATGCAAATAATAAAATTATAATTCAAATTCAACCCAAAGTTTAGAAACAAGCTAAAAATATTAATCTAAGCTATAAAGATCATTTAAAATACCAAACTAAAAATCTATAAACATGTGCCCAAATGCTATGATCAAATTCCCCCACACTTAAACTTTTGCACTCCGAGCAAAACAATGCATGTGATTCCAAATATTCTTATGAATGCAAAATGGTGAGAGAGAGAAATATTTCTAGCTTAAGGCAATTATGAATAGTTTTTTTTTTATTTTTTTTTATCACAAGCAATGCAAACAAGAGGACAAGTTAACTAAAAAATGTATCATAAGTGATAGAGTCCTCTCGGGATATAAAATTCTCTCAAAGTGTTTACACTCAAAGTGTTTGAGCTATTGTTTACACTCAAAACACATCATGAAAGCTAGCACTACCATAGGCTTGACAAGCCTTTATAATCTATATTTGAAACACATATAGATAATGATCAAAAGGTCTTTATTTATGTTGTAACGTGGCAAAGGTAAGGGTGAGATAATCCTAAGTAGACTAGGGCTGAAAATCAAAGAGAATAAAAGAGTAATGATGAAGAGAGAAAAACAACATTAAGTAACTCAACAAAACATCATTAACTTTTATTTTCATACTCTCTTTGTTCATAACACAACCATTTTTCCTCATATATATATATATATATATATTTTCATCACTCTCAAATTTAAACAAACAAGTTGAGCACCCCTACACTTATGTAAGGAAAAACTCCTTTATCCCCCAAGATTGAGGCAGTTCATTGTTTTTCACTTTTAGGCTTGTAATGAGTTATATACCAAAAAAAAGGTAATTAGGCTCAAAGGGGCTTAAACAAATGGATAATTGTAGGGTAGACTTATTTGGTTGGTAGCTTAATTAGAAACAAATGCCTAGATCATTTTAATATATGCATGCGGACAAGAGTCACGTCAAGTTCTGACGTAACTAGCAATCATGAGTGAGATAACACACAAGAAAAAAAAAAGGATGGAAAAATATATTCCATTCATAATAAGGCTAAAAAATCTCACAAAGGTTAATGACCTATCACAAATGATACATAATTTAGCATTTTAATCCAATTTATTTTACCAAGAATGCAAAAATACTATCTAATCTTGTCAATCCAAACAAACTCTCAACATTTACAACCATAAAATCTGATGAAAAGCATGCAATGCAATGTCCATTTTTTAATTTTTTAATTTTTTAATTTTTTATTATTTTTTATTTTTATTTTTGAAATTATAATAATTAAAATCATAACAAATGGAATCCTAAATCATACCCCCACACTTATATTACACATTGTCCTCAATGAAAGTAACAAGTATAAAATAAGAGTAAGAAAGGGGAGCTCCCTGTTTAAACTTCAGTGTAGGTGGGCTTTTCCAAGGATAGTTCTTTTATGGTAGAATCTTCAAGCGTAAAGCTCTCATGGAATAGCTTGAGGCGTTGTCCATTTACTTTGAACATTTTTTTCGGTGTTTTCAATTTTTATTTCCATTGCACCATGAGGAAAAATGTTAGTAACAACAAAAGGGCCAAACCACTTCGATCGAAGTTTCCCAACCATAATTTTCAAACCGGAGTTGAACAATAAAACTTTTTGGCCAATGGAAAATTTCTTCCTAGAAATCATTTTATCATGAAAGTACTTAGTTTTCTCCTTATAGATGCGAGAGTTCTCGTAAGCTTCAAGTTGTTGCAATTGAAGCTTTCTCTCCAAACATGCTTTCTCCATCTCAAGGATACAACTCTTGACCGCCCAATAAGCACGGTGTTCTATTTCTACTGGGAGGTGGCATGCCTTACCAACCTTTTGTGCAAGGACTGCTCCCACGACATAGTTAGATGCATCACACATAATTTCAAAAGGGATGGTCCAATTGGGTGGCTGAATTGTGGGAGTAGAGGTCAGTGTTGTCTTTAAGAAATCAAATGCCTTCTTGTATTTGTCATCGAAGGTGAAACTGACATCTTTTTGCAACAAATTTGACAGCGGAAGAGATATCTTGCTGAAATTCTTGATAAAGCGTCTGTAAAAACCTGCATGGCCAAGAAAAGAACGAATCTCGCGGATGCAAGATGGGTAAGGAAAATTTGAATTAAATCAATCTTGACATGATCCACTTCTATCCCATTTTTAGAGATCACATGTCCCAAAACTATGCCTTATTCAACCATAAAATGACATTTTTCATAATTCGGCACAAGGTTAGTTTCAATACATCTATGCAAAACTCTATCTAAATTGTTCAAGCATGCATCAAATGAGGAACCATACACAGTAAAATCATCCATGAAAACTTCAATACAATTTTCTATCAAGTAAGAGAAAATACTAATCATGCAGCGTTAAAGTGCCAGGAGCATTGCATAGGCCAAAGGGCATCCTCCTGTAGGCAAATGTGCCAAAAGGACAAGTGAATGTAGTCTTTTCTTGGTCATCTGGTGCAATATAGATCTAAAAATAACTAGAAATACCATCAAGAAAACAATAATGTGACTTACCAGCCAAACGTTCAAGCATTTGATCAAAGAATGGTAAAGGAAAATGATCTTTTCTAGTTTCCTAGTTTAGTCTCTTGTAATCGATGCATACCCTCCAACTGTTCTGCAATCGTGTGGGGATAAGTTCATTATTTTCATTTTTAACCACTGTGAGTCCAGTTTTCTTTGGGACTACCTGTACCAGACTCACCCATTGACTATAAGAGATGGGGTATATAATGCTTGCTTGCAAGAGCTTGGTCACTTCTTTTTTTACAACATCCAAAATTAATGGGTTCAGTCGCCTTTGGGCCTGCCTGACTGATTTTACCCCGTCACCCAGTAGTATCTTATGCATACACATGGATGGGATAATACCAGGAATATCAGCCATGGTCCATCCGATTGCCTTCCTGCGTTTTCTCAAAATTTGCAACAGCTTCTCTTCTTGTTCATCTTCAAGTTTGGCTGAAATAATCACAAGTAACTTGCCACTTCCTTCTAAATAAACATATTTCAAATTTTTAGGAAGTGGTTTAAGCTCTATAGTCGGTGGTTGTTCAATGGAAGGTACAACAACAGTGGCCGAAGCTAAGTCTGCAAAATCAATTATGTTAGTAGAAATATCAATATCAGCACAATGATCAACCTGCAAGGCAGCTTCGATCTCACCACACACAGAGCACAATTGAGTATCTGTACAGAATTCACAAGTATAAGTATCATCAAAACCAGAAAATGAAGGAAAATCAGTGGCAAACATATCGGGGTAAGTGTCATCAACCAAATCAGCAAGCAATTCCATTTGAAAAATAGAATGCTCTTCCATGGGGTTTTTAATATCATCAAAGATGTTAAATTTTATAATGCTATCACCAAATTCCATGGATAGAATTCCAACATGCACATCAATTTTTGTTCTAGCAGTTTTCAAGTATGGTCTGCCTAAGATGATAGGTGCCTTGTTGGACTTATTCTCTCCCTCCATGTCCAGAATGTAAAAATCTGCAGAAAATATCAATTCATTAACTCAAACAAGTACATCCTCCACAAGTCCAGCGGGACGAGCATTGCTCCTGTTCGCCAATTGAATGGTAACACCTGTACTCTGTAAAGGTCCAAGAGCAAGAGAGTTAAAAATAGATGTAGGCATAACATTAATGGAAGCTCCTAAATCTAACATAGCATTTTCAAATTGACTATTGCCTATGGTACATGGAATAGAAAAAGTTCCTGGATCTTTGCATTTCTGAGGCATGGGCTGAAACATTTCAACCCATGTTTACTCTTTCATTACCTTTTAACCTTCTCTTGTGTGTGCACAAATCTTTTAGAAATTTTGCATATCTTAGAATCTGTTTAATTGCTTCAAGAAGGGGAATGTTCACTTCCACCTTCCTAAGTGTATCCAGGATCTCGTTGTCCCTATCTGCCTCGTTCATTTTCTTAGTCTTCACTGCCCTTTGAGGAAAAGGAAGTGGTACATTTTTCTCAACATCAACAGTTTCATATATCAGAGTATCCTCAACAACCTTGTTATTTTTCACTACAGTTTTAGGTACCTTTGGTATTTCAACAGTTTTCTCAGACCTCAATGTAATTGCACTAACATTGGGAGCATTTGGATTTACTACTGACTGTGCAAGCAATTGGTTTGACCCATGAACATGTAATTGATTGATTGAAATGGCTAGCTGACCAATATTTGTTTCCCAATTTTGAATGGTGGAATCTGTTCTTTGTTGAAATTGGAGATTCTGGACAACCATCTGTTTAACGAGGTCTTCTAATGAAGGTGCATTGTTTTGCTGTTGAGGAATATTTTGTTGTTGTTGCCTAGGTTGTTGTTGTGCAGATGAATTCCCTCATCTAAAGTTGGGATGGTTTCTCCAACCAGGATTGTACCTGTTAGATGATATATCATAGTTGGCTTGAGGATTGTATATATTTGTTGCATATGCTTGAGGAGCATCAGCATTTGGGTCTTCTTGCAATGTAGGACATGAATCTGAAGGATGCTATGGAGAAGTGCAAATACCACAGGCAACTGCTTGGGTTTTACCTATTGCCAATTTTTTTACTAAAGATGTGGGCTCATCAAGTTTTCCTTCTAAATTCTTGTGGGAAGAAGCTTGATTTCATTCACACCCTTTGTCAACACTGTTGAATTGTTTGTAGTTGTAAATTGCTAAGAATTAATGCACATGTTCTCAATCAAAGCCCTTGCCGCTTTTGGGGTCTTATCGACAAGTGCTCCCCCACTAGCAACATCCAAAATGCTTCTATCCATAGGTAGCAAGCCTTCATAAAAATATTGGATGAGCAATTGTTCAGAAATCTGGTGATGAGGACAGCTTGACACTAATTTCTTGAATCTCTCCCAATACTCATGTAATGATTCCCTGTCAATCTGCCTCATGCCACATATTTCTTTTCTGATTGAAGCAGCTCTTGAGGCAGGGAAGAATTTTTCTAGAAACAATATCTTGAGATCATTCCAACTTGTAACAGAACGTAGTTGAAGGTAGTATAACTAGTCCTTGACTATATAATTTTTCTATAAACAATATCTTGAGATCATTCCAATTTGTGATTCTATTCTTATTTGACTATAGAATTGATCAAACAAGCGTAGTTAATCCTATGTGAATTTGGTTTCTTTGGTTGAATTAAGCATCACAATCATCAAAATATTATAATTAACGATCAAACATCGCAAAATTATTATTCAATTAAATTAGAAACCAAAATCAAATTCTGTCAAATAAATTTAATCAATCCTATTAAAATTCAATTTAAGCAATCAAAATATCAATATAATCAAATAAACAAGAATAGAACCATGAATATAATCTCAAGGTGTTGATGAAACTCTGAACTCGTGGATTAATCTTATAAAATTAGCCTTCCATGAAATTAAAATAAAACTGTTTAGTTCTTGTAGCAATTGGAATCCTAATTTTTCCGTCTTTAGAAAAGAAACAAAAAAACCAATATATAGTACTTGATATTGGGCTTTAGGGTTTAAAAAAATAAATGACCCGCTAATTAAAATTATTATAAAAGTCCAGATTATGAAATCTGCAATTGAGACCCAGTAAAGTTCGGAATTGGTCTTTTCTTCCAACACAAAAATTGTAGCTCAGATTTTTAGCTTTCCAACGCCTGCTCATATGTGCCAATCCGATATCCAGAGCTCAAGTTATGACCTACAGAGCGAGAAAGAGTCAAAATATAAATAATAAAATTAAAATGCAAATAATAAAATTATAATTCAAATTCGACCCAAAGTTTAGAAACAAGCTAAAAATATTAATCTAAGCTATAAAGAGCTTTTAAAATACCAAACTAAAAAGCTAAAAATATGTGCCCAAATAGATTATAATCTAAGTTGTAAAGTCTGTTGAGTCATAATATACTTTGCAACTATCGGAGTCTAGAAAGTCTTTTGAGAAATGTATTAAACAATTAGATTATGCCCTTTGAAATATGATTGAGTTAAAAGTGTAAATAGGAATTTTATAAATTTAGAAACGTTAAAGTTACAGAGGCTACTCGGTCGAAACAGACAATCTTTTGGGACAGTGCAAAGTCGAAACAAGCAATCTTTTGGGAACACTGACTCATATCTCAAAGAGGTGGTCGTAACAGGCAATCTTTTGGGATAATGCAAAGTCGTAGTAGATCAGATTATGGAGCAACATCACAATCAACTTTCCCTCAAAGACATTCTAGTGTTTCAGCTACATGGTGTTTCACTTTGGAAACTGTTCCAGAGACGGTAAGGTGTGCTATCAATGTGGCCAAGTAGGCTACATTAGGAGGGATTGTCTTGTAGACATGACATATCCATCCTCTAGTTATACATATGCACCAACAACTTTGGTATCTTTTCAAGCTCATTATGAATATGTGCGATAAAGTGAAAATTCTTATGTAAGGGGTTTTGGGAACATCTTAGCAGGGAGGTAGGGGATTTGGTGGTAGAGGTCAGATACCAACAGGAAGAGGTTAAGCTCGAGTGTTTGCTTTGACTCGTCTCAGACATCCAATGTGGTAGTTACAAGTATACTTTCTATTTGTTCCAAATATGGTCATGTTTTGTTTGATCTTGGAGCTACACATTCTTTTGTATCCTCGAGGTTTGTTACTCGACTTGGTAAATGCTCAACTTTTCTAGAAGAAGCTTTAGTTAGGACTACACCTGTTGGAGAAAATTTTCTTGCTAAGTCAGTGTGTCGTTCTTGTCATATAGCTATTGAGGGCAAGGTGTTGCCAGTAGATTTAGTAGTTATTGACTTGATAGATTTTGATGTGATTTTGAGTATGGATGGTTGGCTTTGCATCATGCCATTTTTTTTTTATTCTCTCTTCTTTTTCTCCTTACTTCTTCTCACTCCACAACACTTAAACCCTCAACCCTTAAAATGAATTTAACATCCTTAAGAGCATAATTTCTCATACTACAACGAATACTCTTGGGTAGGATTTTGAGTTAGGGTTTGTGCTCTTAGGAAGGAGAAGGGTACCAATTTCTTGAGAGTTGTTTATTGAGAATCTTTGAGGTAAATACACAACTCTAATGCTAATATGAATCTCTAGAAATGTAGTTTTGTTTAAAAATCTTATTTTGTGTTTAGATTAGATTTGAATGATTTTTATGGTTTTCTAGAGTTAGCTAAACTTTAGAATAATTTTTTTGAAGTCTTGAGAATATTTTTGATACTCAGATTTGTCTGTTGAGGTCTTGCCGACTACTCTAGGAGTTGTTAGAGAACAAACGTAGTTGATTCTCCAAAGTTGTGAGTAGATGACGATCATTATCACATATTTTTATTTTGCTATAATTATTATTTTACTAGTTTTATATGTGAAAGTATTTATTTCAAATTTTTCAGAAACACAATCTTTGAATTTATCTTTATTTTGTCATTTATTTATTTTTATAGTATTTGTTATAAACTATGTTAGTAGTTTGATTTATATATGAGTTATAAAGTATTGAAATATTGAATTGTTATGTTTGAATATGTTTTTCCATGAGTTACGATGAAATGAGAGGTGTTTTTTTTTAACGTTTTTCAAAATTGTTGTTATAATTATGAAATCGTTAACGGCGGTAAGTACACCTAGTTACATCATTTTTTAGGGAGAGTTACCTGTTAGATGGAGCCGTCCTTATGAGAAATGTCACCGTATGTGAAGAGAGTTATCAACGAGATGTAAGCTCTCTAATTGATGTTTGATGATGCGTTGCGGGATTGAGAGATGTAAGACTTTGAAATTTCTAAACTCTAATTTTTGCAATTTTATTATGTTTTGTGTTGAATTGTTTAGACTTTAGCTCAGTTTTTATTTTGTGAATTAGGTACAAAATTATAATTTTGTTAAAGTTAATAATATATTTTTGGAGAACCGATTAAAATTATTTATTAGAGTATAATTTAGTTAAGTAACGAAAAAATTTATTATCGAACAAAATTTTAAAATATTACTTGTTAGTGATAAATTCACCTATCCATTGAGTTACCACGAGAATAGATATTTCAATTTAATTAAATTAAAAAGTGAGTGATGTACATAAAATTATATATATATGTGTGTGTGTGGTTGTAAGTTAAAAAAAGAAAAATATATTTATAAGTAATCTTACTTTATAAGAAAGCCAGCGTACCATCCTTATCATTTCCCAGTCTGCTTCCTTCCAACCATTCTTCTTCCTTTCAATAAAAAAAGATATTGGTGTTGGTTTGAAAAAAAAAAAAACTCAAATTTCCATTTTTCTATTAGATCAAAGCTTCTATTCAAAAAAATGTTAGGAAAAAAAGTTGCTTCCTTCTACAAGGTGGTACTTGTGAGTTAATTTATTTTAGGTGAAACATTTACTTCTCTTCCCCTTATTGCATAAATTCGTAAAATTTATATGTGGGAGGATGAATGAATTTTTTTAATTTTTAACCAACCTTTGTTGTTATTGAAAAAAGTGAAATGAGTTTCTTTCTCTCCCTCTCAAACCAAGGGGAGATAATGTTGTGGTGGTTTTGTTTGATTAAATTGGTTTAATGTGAAATTAGGGAGGTGTTGGTGTTGAATGTGTTATTTAAAAATGAAATAAAATTGGTATCTTTGTTATTGTTGTTGTTAGTAACGGTTTAAAAAAAAATTGATTTTGATGTATTTGAGTATGTAATAATTTATTTTCGAACAAATGAGTTTGAGCTGAAGTTGAAACTATACTATACATTTTAGAATTGTGAAAAAGTTAAACTTTTAACTAAGTTAAAGAGTTTGAGCAAAAAGTTAGATAATGAAATTAATATATTTAGAGTTAAAAATTATACTCTTTTATTTCTCTTGGACTAAGTTTAAAGAAGAAATCTAGAGTAATTTATCAACTCAAATTTTTGTGCTCTAATGGTTGAGTAATATAACTTGAAAGATAAAAAAAAAATTAGTTTTGGAATTATGATGTGGTTGGATAAATTTTAGTGGTGAATAAATTGTTATGAATTATTATGTTTATATAATTAGGTTCTTGAGTCTTGAAAAGGAAACGAAACCGTTGACACCAAATTAACGGTGAGGAGAACTCTGAAATATTAATGTTACATTGGTGAATTAAAAAAGAAAAATATTCTAGTTGTAATATGACATGTTTAGAAATCCTTGGTCGTTAAGGGTGTTCGGTACTTGGTTGGAAATCATTATAATCAAAATTTCTCAGCATATATCTGGTAAATCTCTCTATTACGACACTTGTTGAGCTGGTTGTTAGGCTTGGTTAACTAATATGACTGGCCATATACTTCTGTTTTGACTATTTTATTCTACCGGATAACTCAGGTGGATGGTTGGTTCTTAAAATGCATTTTAACTTTGATAGATGCTCTATTTCCTTGCTCCGCAACAATATAATTAGCAGGTTACAATTAGAGTGCCTTCCAAGCGTGACTTTAATAAGACTCTTATAAATTTTTTTTTTTTTTAAAAGAATGAAACTATTTTAAAGAGTTAGAACTTTGAAATTAAGAAAATATTTATTGATATTCTTTTTGGTGTAGTGATGTTATTATGAGATAAATATCTTGTTTGAACATTAAAAAAAAAAAAAGTTATGGAAAACTTGAGAAAATTTGTTTGTTTTGTGAAAATTTTTGAGAAAAATAATTTAAAATGTTTCAAATGATTGTTAGTAAATTATCTGAAAAATTAAAGGATATTGATTTCAAAAAAAATATGTTTTTATATGTTGAAAGTGTGTATTGTGAATAATAATACTATTAGTCTTTACTCGTTGTAAACTCTTTTAATGAAATATACTCTAAGGAGATTAGGAGTAAGAAAGGATTTGTAAAGTAGTTAGAGTTTCTGAGATTAATTTGACTAAGTCAACCATTATTTGATTGAAGGTGTCAACACGAGCGAGATTTTTCGTTGTGTTTGATTGCGGTAGTGATAACTGTTAAAAAAGATATAATCAAGGTAAATGCTTCTTCCAAATTTTTAGTTTGCACATAGAAATCTTATATGTGTGATTGATGTATGATTGATGTGTGGATATGTGATGATTAATATTAATGTAATTATGCATTATTGAGTGATAATACGTGTTGCTATATGTTATGAATTTTATTGAGGAGAATATGTGTTGAGTTTGCTATGTAAAAAGTATAAAAAATTATTAGTGTGCAATGAGTATTAAAAGGGTAGTATTTTAATAGTTACATTTACATAATGATTGTTGTGAAAGAGTTAGAGTATGTTTATGCATTTCATAATTAGTGGTGATTGTGATGGACCACGGTGTTAGTGGTGACCGTGATGGGCCATGGGATGGTTCCATGAGTTGATTGGTCAATCTTATCATTACGAGGATTTTTACTCGTTTAGGTCTGTGATAGACTGCGCTCTGGTAAATCGTGTTGATTTATGATAGATGGTAACTCAATAATTAGTATTGGTTTATGAGAGGCGGTACATTTATGATTTACGCCCCTTGAGGAGGGTTTGGAAATTCTGGAATCATGTGCATTGGCATATAAGCATTGCATTAGGGTGTTTGACACACGAGTCGTATTTGTTATAATATTATATTTGCATATACATAATATGTTATTATTTGTTATCATGTTGTAATTGTTAAGTGTTATTGCTTATCTTTATGACATAATTGTTAAATGTTATTTGTTAATTTCGATTCGTGACCCTTTATATTATTGTTGAAATTGGGTTTTGCCCTCAGATGATACTCGAGTTCGTTCCACCGATTGTTACCTCGACGACGGAAACATCGTTAGACTTCCCTGACCGACATTCGCCAACTGCTTGGGTACGACCCCATCTCAAGCAATGCTACTTATAAGGGGATGGTGGTGAGGACAAGTAGGAGAGTTGGGGCATTATATCTCGTGGAGCTCACTCACGAGAGGATCGACTATCCGGTACCCTCAAGATTGGTGCTCGAGGTAAATAGAGCATGGGAAGATCTAGATAATATCTCAGTTAGAGTTGAGACAGAGGCCACCGTAGGGGTTGGAGATACAGTGGTTTGACTGGAGACTAACGGGAAGGATAAGGGGTCGACACCAGTGGGAAGCGATATTGCAGGATCCCCTAAGCGGGTCGAGCCATAGCTTCCACTTTTGGTGAATGATCATCTATTGACTGTCACTGAGGTAGTGAGTTGTTATGAGATTCCAGCGCCGCCGAAGCCACCTATCTCGTGGGTGGATCTGACTTCTGAGAAGACTGACCCTTCTATGGCTGATGAGGAGGAGGAAGTTACTTCGAGGAGAGATACTGAGTTAGAAGGAACTTGTGCAGTGTGTGGAAGTCACCTTTGTTACTGTAGTTATTAGTGGACGATCAAATTAGTTTTTGGTTGTATAGGGTCTTAGTGTTGTTCTTTTGGTGGTTGTACTTATTTTGTTTTGGGATAACTATATCTAGACTTAACTTGTTAGTTGACTTTTTGGTGCGTCCATGTTCCATTTTTTTTTACGTGACCATGGGGGTATAGCATTCTTCGAGCAGTACTTATGTACAAGTGTCTGCTGACAATACCTCAAGGGTATGAGCGATTGCTGATAGGTCTCATAGCTCCGATGTATTTTCTATTTGTATACATTAGATTATTGTCCCCTAAAACTATCTTAGCTTGTTGGTATTATATATGATGTAATTATTTATGACTCTTATAGTTTTGATTTACGATGTATTATTTTATTAAGTTGTTTTAAAAGAAAAATGCACTCGCGCTTTTAAAAATCGGGATGCTACAAGAGGAGAAAGTTATCCATTAGATGCAGTCACCCTTAAGGGAAATGCCACCCTTAGGAGGAAAGGCCTATCAATGAGATAAAGCCGCCTTTTGGTTCTAAAAATTTTGTATATTTACTTGTTTGATTTTCTATGATGATTTTAAGATTGATCGTTTTAATTTTGCTTTGCAATTAATTGGATTTGTTAAGTTTGCTGAGTCGTAATGTATTTTGCAGCTATTGTAGTCTAGAAAGTCTTTTAGGAAATGTATTAAACAATTAAATTATGTCCTTTGAGATATGACTGAGTTAAAAGTGTAAACAAGAGTTTTATAAATTTGGAAACGTTGAAGTTACATAGGCTACGCTATTGAAATTTCAAGAAAATATATATATTTTTCGAAATAGTTATTTAGAACTATTTACTTGCTTAATTTGTTAAATTAATTGATAGGCTTGTCAGACTATGAGTATAGCTTTTGCGCCGGTCACGACGTTTAGTTTTCGCGTCGTGACACAACCCTTGGCTGAGGAAACCTTCCTCAATTTGAATTGGGTGACAACATGATGGCAGGTGAACATGAAAAACAAATAACAAAAAAATAGAAGGTGCTGGAAAACACAAGAAGGAGTTTTGAATTATGTTTTTCCATTTTTTAAATTATATTTCAATTTCTTTGCACAAATACTTTATTATCAAAATATTCAACTTACTTTTTTAAATCAAGTTTAGTGAAAATAAAGTTTAATCATAAAGAATTAAGATAAGAGTAATAGAGAAAGAGGAAGACATATATATTTTTATACTATTTCACAACACAACATTAGCTACATCTAGCCATCCCCTTATAGAGAGATTTTGCTTTAGTACAATCGAAGAGTTAATTCACTATATCAATTAATAACAACAAGTATTCTTTACTCTACCTCTTCAGACTTTGAGTAATCTTTCTCCATCCTCTCAAACTTTGAATATTCTTTCTCTAGGCTATTTGGACTTTGAGTATTCTTTCTTCAATCTCTCTAGGCTCTCAATATCTTCTCTCCCAAACTCTCGATGCTATTTTCGTCACAACCCTTCTTCAACATTCTGAAAAACTATTGTTGAGGTTCATGAGTGTTATTGCCACTAACGGGAAGATTTTCATCAGTTCAAGTTTCTGTTTTAATTGACACAGTATGTTTCTATGATTCGAACTCTCATTGGGAGGATATTACATATCGAGTCTTATATCAGTTCAAGTGAAAGAATACACTTTGACTGTTTTACATCGATTCCAATAACTCTCTATTTAGAGGATTTTTCATTCATACTTTTCTTTTGATGTGTTTTTAGCATTTACTCAGTTTCATTTTAACACATTGCCATTTTTATTTTCTATCTCTCTAACTGTATTGACAAGAGGATTTCTTCTTAAATACAGGGAGAATGTGTACGTTGATATATTTTTTCGTTGGGGGTCTTAGAGTATAACCTATGTACATTATTGTAGAAAGACAATTTATATCTCGTGAATTTTGGTATTGAATCTTTTAAGATAGATTTATTTATTGAGCTTATGTTAGAACTAAATCCTAGAAATTGTAACACCCCGATTTTTAACACAACACGAGTGTATTTTTTTTTTCAAACCAAATTCATAAAAACAAAGAAATAGATAAGAAAATATTTTTGGATAAATATTTAAGTCGTAACACAACGACAAATAAATCAACAGAATTTACAAGCAGCGGAATAGTTTTTGAAATACGAATCCAAAGTATTTACACTTCAAAAAGTGGTACATGGACCCCATCATAATAAAATGTCAAACAGACAATATTAGTATAGGTACAGTCTTCCAAATTAAAATAAACACAACCCAAAAATAAAGACGTCTAGACGTCTAGTCCCTATACATCAACCTAATCTGATCATTCTACCAAAAAAGCTATACATCCCGGATGATCTTCATGCGCCTCGCAAGATCCTCCTGACACAGCTCCAGTCAGGTGTGTCCAACTACCTTCCCATCTATAGGGTACTAACCGGTAGGATGATCCTGGTTCTCAACTGAAGGCAAAGCCCAGATTTCCACAATAGTTGTAAAGGGTCACTAACCGAAATTAACAATTAATACATAACATATAAGTTTTTAAATGCACAAAATAATCTTTCAACTTAGCATGCACCTTAAAAGGGTTTCCATATGCCAAACATTCATAAACAAGGTTGAAAAATGAAGTTTTTAACAAAACAACACTGTTGTATTCGAATACATCATCTCTGTATTCGAATACAAGGTTGTTTCAGCATTCAGCAGCAAAAACAACATGTCTGTATTCGAATACAACCTTCTGTATTCGACTACACAACAAGTCAGTAGCAAAACAACATGTCTGTATTCGAATACAATAGTCTGTATTCGACTACACAGTAAGTCAGTGGCAAACACAATATGTTTGTATTTTTTAATACAGCTTTCTGTATTCGAATACACATCAGACAACAACAGGAAAACAACAAAATTCAGCTTTTTAAAGGGTTTTGAAACCAATCAACACTTACACACAAATCCAAACAATCACACTTAGCAATTATAGCGCAATCACCACGACATCTTGAGTTTCGAAATAGTTTTGCAATCAATCACACTTACACACAATATCAATACATAACACTTAAACATAACTTGATTCAAACACGATTCGTGTGCCAAGCACCCTAATGCAATGCGTATATGCCAAAATGCATGGACTCGAAATTCCCTCGAAGGGCCGTAAATCATAATTGTACCGCCTATCGCA
>NC_021160.2:33257405-33261469 GCF_000331145.2 Cicer arietinum | reverse complement strand
AACTCAATTGATAGATACAATTTTCAGCAACCCGAGATATTTTTAACAAAACTGCCCATAATTACATTCTTCGTAACCTAAATAAATTATTCTTCGACAAATAATTTTAATCCAATTTCCAAAAATATATTTTCGGCATTTAAGTCACTAAATACCGAAAACTGGGCTAAAAGCCTAAGAAATTCAACACAAAATTCCCTAAAATTTTATAATTTAGGATTTGAAATTAAGGGTCTTACATTACTACCCTCCAAAAAGAAGTTTCATCCTCGAAACTTAAAGTACGAGTAACAATCCACACGAGGTTTGTACTCAAATTCAACATACAAGTCACAACTTGTTTTACCCGGCCTACTCGAAGAAAGCGTTGCCTACCCCCTTTCATAGGGTGCTTAATAACTCTACACACATCCATAGTCGGTAAGGCTCGTCTGTTCCATTCAATATGATTTTGTCTACTATCAACAAGAGATTAAGGATGATCAGTCCCTCAATTTGTCAATAAATAGCCAACAACCATGATGGTGGCTTGGACTATCTTAATCGAACTGTAATAGCGCTCCTTGTGACTTACACTTGAGGTTATCCCAATGCACAAACGGTCTAACAATCTTCTCAAGGTCCTATGAGTTTCCCATATTCCCGTATAACTTTGATCCTGTTGATGAAGTACAATCGCCCATAGCTACGTTACATAGCCTCATTTACATCCCCTTGGTACGAAACATCCTTTTGGTATCAAACCAAAACACTACGTATGACACCAACACACTGAGCACAAAACAATCACTACAACGGAGAACTCCTAAATTTCTCCATTGTCCACAAATCCTCGATTTTTCTTTAGTCGTACAACTACATCAAATCGTAGTGTTCTTACAAGTATGTTATTCCAATTATAACTTTAATAATTCTATCCCCACATCTGCTTGGTGATCCAAGCTTCCTCAAATATTTTCGAAATCAAGCCAAAGACTATACTACTTAGGACACACAAACTTCCTTTCAGTTTAGTACTTCATTCCAAGAGTCACGTTTCCAACAAAATCCAACCTGAATTCCGTTCACTGATTAAGACCTACACTGGTCTCATGCCTAACATCTCCAATTAACGCTTCACTAATCAATTTCCTACACACTTCACAAATCTGGACAAACCCGAAAGTAATGTTCCTACATCCACTACCAACATTCATTCTGATACTTCTCAACTTCGCCGCGTCCTTTCTTTGCAGCTCGATGATTATATTTTCATTACAACATGTCAAACACATTGTATTCACTCCATCATTTTTCCATTTATACAAACCTTATATTTCTACCTTGAATCTTGATACATCTTCATTATAGTGATTTCAATAAATCAAGCATCACTAATTTCCACCTAACTTTTTCCATTTAATGCTCAATTCTTCCCTACCAAACAAACATTTAACTCTGTTGATTGACGAACACAATAGCGACCTCCATGACATGCACTTAAGTAGTGCCTGTATATCATTGACATACCCTTCTAATAACAATGTTTGAATTATAGGTGAGATAATTCCTTTCATGAATTCTTAATTTACGTAAGCTACATCTCTATGTGCTGCTCCAACAAGTTTTTCTTGGCACATTTTCCAAAATTTGGTTCCCTCGTTGGATTCTTATTCCTTCTCAACCTTCACCGAGATACAAACTGAAAGAATCCTAACAATCGAACGTCCTAAAGAACTATTTCTCAATGTTCCCCATGAGCATTTCTTAAGAAATAATTATTTATAAACTTCATCCATCTAGCTACTGAAATGATCATTTCAAATCTTCACGCTTGACTTCCCAAGACCAACAACTAAACCATAAATCAGTTGTTACATTTCTTCTTTTTCACTTTCTATCATTGCATAATATTCTAAAATTTGATCCTCGTAATCTCCAAATACTCATCACACCGTCTAATTTCATTCATTTCATCTTAAGATACAATACCATGTCGTTTTCATCATTGACTCTAATCGTATTAGTAATCTCACTAATTAAAACTCTTCTCATCATAACATTTTTAGTAGATCTTCAAACACTCTCATCCATAACTTGAACTATTTATCCCTTGCCTACCTCAACTACCTCAGCTATGAAAGTTTTAGGCATTACTTGGTCCTCCACCCAACCTTGTGGATTTTCAATCATCAACTTAAAAATCAATCATCTTAGGATCCCAAATCAAATCTCGAATAATCCCTCTGACCTATCAAAATATTAACATTCTCCTAGTAATTTCCATCCTTTAATAGACTCTCAAAGCTTAAATTGTTACAATCTCTAAGTATTCTCGTACTATGTACTTTCAATTCCATTTAATAGTAACACGTGGTTCAATACATCAAGCCTTAACTCTTTATGTTTATCCAGACATCACCCAAAATTCACACTTATGCGTCTATAGTTTCTTATAAAATCACTATTCGTACTTACCATCTCCTAAACCACACAGAGAATTGTCACTTATTAAAGAAATATATATTCTCACTCTTGTAATCGTCATGAGATTCATACTTAACAATCTAAGTCGCAAATCTAGTTTAACTCGAATGCTCCACTTTACCCCTCAAGGTATCAACTATTCCTCAAATTGTATTTTATCTAACCAAGGTGATATTTACCCCTAACGTGCAGTGCCCCTTAACTTCAATACAAGCCTCTTCCTGGACATCTAAGCACCAAATGCTATTCCAAAAGGAAGCCTCGTCTTCTCAACAATTCCATGATGTTCACATCTCTTTGGCAGTTATCAAACTTCATCTAGTTTCATCCTGAGATCTACAAGGAAAACATCTAATACTTTTCTTAACAAAAATCCTCCACTTAGATTTTTACTTGAAATCCCTTATTAGTCTAATGTTAATCCATCCATACTCATCATCTTCGAGTTAACACCAACACATAGCTTCTGTGTCCTTGGAATCATTTCATAAATTCCATGCCGTCATGGTTTGCTTCAACTATGCCTGACAATCAGTCATCTCGAAGATCTATTCCACTTCTTGAATCCACTAATCAACTTTTTTCTGAGTTCTCATCACCCTTGAACTTTGGAGGATGGTAACGACGAAAATCTTTCAATCCTCTTGACTTAATAGCACGGATCTCTTTTTCCCTCTTCTCTAGATCTCGTAGAGTCTTTGCAGCTGTCTGTGCAACAACGGAAACATTCATGTTATTCGTAGCTTCAACCATTTGATCATCCCTACTGACGTTCATTCTGGCAACGTCGTTCCTTCTTGAAGGTAGTGTTTCCCCAAAACCAACATCAAGAAGAGTGTCAGCACCACTTCAGATAATTCCAAAACAAACTTTCGAATATATCAACACATAATAACTATCCCTGATCTGACAACTCAGACCAATTACCCCGACGCATGATCAGATAACGACTCCCAACCTACAGGTTGACCTACAACCTAAACCAAGGGATCCACAGCCCCAAAGAAATCCAAAACCAAAGCTCTGATACCACAATTGTAACACCCTGATTTTTAACACAACGCGGGTGTATTTTTTTTCAAAACAAATTCATAAAAACAAAGAAATAGAGAAGAAAATACTTTTGGATAAATATTTAAGTCGTAACACAACGACAAATAAGTCAACATAATTTACAAGCAGCGGAATAGTTTTTGAAATACGAATCCAAAGTATTTACACTTCAAAAAGTGGTACATGGACCCCATCATAATAAAATGTCAAACAGACAATATTAGTATAGGTACAGTCTTCCAAATTAAAATAAACACAACTCAAAAATAAAGACGTCTAGTCCCTATACATCAACCTAATTTGATCTTTCTACCAAAAAAACAATACATCCCGAATGTTCTTCACGCGCCCCGCAAGATCCTCCTGACACATCTCCAGTCAGGTGTGTCCAACTACCTTCCCATCTATAGGGTACTAACCGGTAGGATGGTCCTGGTTCTCATCTGAGGGCAAAGCCCAACTTTCCACAATAGTAGTAAAAGGTCACCAATCGAAATTAACACATAACATTTAAGTTTTTAAATGCACAAAATAACCTTTCAACT
>NC_021160.2:33253683-33256928 GCF_000331145.2 Cicer arietinum | reverse complement strand
TGGCAAAAACAACATGTCTGTATTCGAATACAGCTTTCTGTATTCGAATACACATTAGACAGCAACAGGAAAACAGCAAAATTCAGCAAAATTCAGCTTTTTAAAGGGTTTCGAAACCAATCAACACTTACACACAAATCCAAACAATCACACTTAGCAATTATAGCGTAATCACCATGACATCTTGAGTTTCAAAATAGTTTTGCAATCAATCACACTTACACACAATTCCAAAACATCCACACTTGACAATTATAATACAATCACCACGACAACATAAGTTTCGAAATGGTTTTGCAATCAATCACACTTACACACAATTCCAAAACATCCACACTTGGCAATTATAACACAATCACCATGACAACTTGAGTTCAAACACTCAATCATAATCTTAAATCAAACACGACTCGCGTGCCAAACACCCTAATGCAATGCGTATATGCCAAAATGCATGGACTCGGAATTCCAAACCAAAACCCTCCTCGAAGGGCCGTAAATCATAATTGTACCGCATATCACAGGCCAAAGTACTAAATACCGAGGTGCCACCTATCACGGGTCAGCACGATTTACTAAAATGCGTAAATCATAAACGTACCACCTATCACGGGTCAGTACAGATTCCCCATTTTTAATACTCATTTAACTCTAACAATTTTCACGACAATCATTAAGTAAACATAGATATTAAAAGATTCCCCATTTTTAATACTCGTTTAACTCTAACAATTTTGAAGACAATCATTAAGTAAATATAGATATTAAAAGATTCCCCATTTTTAATACTCGTTTAACTCTAACAATTTTGACGACAATCATTAGGTAAATGTATATATTAAGAGATTCCCCATTTTTAATACTCATTTAACTCTAACGATTTTCACTACAAACATTAGGTAAACATAGATATTAAAAGATTCTCCATTTTTAATACTCGTTTAACTTTAACAATTTTGACGACAAACATTAAGTAAACAGAGATTATAAAAGATTCGCCATTTTTAATACTCGTTTAACTCTAATGGTTTTCACATTCCATACAGAACATACTCAGACATATTCTCAAATTCAATCCACAATTCACACCAAATCACATCAATTCATTTTTCTACAAAATCCACACAAACACATCTCAAAATTTATAAATATTAATTATGAACACGTCAAACACGACAACCACAAAATTATCACAACCCACCACTCAAACACATCAAATTTCATTTCCTCAAAACCACACATAAATGAGTTAAATTCATTTTCCACGAAACACTCATCAATATCACCAAAACCCAACTCTAAAATTTTACCCATAAAAGCATTAAATTCATTTTCCTCAAATCAACACTTCAACCCTAACAAATTTCTTTTCCACACAACCACAAGTAAGTCCCTAAATGCAAACTAAAAGTTTGGAAGGAGCCCTTACCTTAACGTTAGTTTTAACGAGCGATTACGGTACCACGAGTAATTCCGATAAAATCTCTGCTCGCGATATCGCTTCCAAAGTTTGTTCACTAGCACCGTAGCGTGGAGGTGAGCAACTTTCCCTTCTATCTCTTCGCGAAACGAAGCTTAGATCTAGAAGAAATGTGGGGGTTTTTGTTTGATGGTTTTGAAAACACCAACACTGTTTTTCTCCGTTTTTGAATCAAAGAAGGAGAATGAAGCTGAGAAATCCTTGCTTTCTTACCCACCAAGCCTTGAGTTTCTCTTCTTGAAACAAAAGAAAGCAAAACAAAAAGAAAGGACGAAGAAGGACGATGGGTTTGCGAGGAGGGAAGCGAGTCTACTTTCTTTCTTTCCTTTCCTTTTCAATATATATATATATTATACTTAAATCCAAACCCAAACGAATATCTAACAACTCTTACACACATCACTTCACTCACATCTCAAACTATTTTGATAAAAATATCTACGCTCGTCGCAACTCAATTGACAAATACAATTTTTAGCAACTCGAGATATTTTTAACAAAACTGCCTATAATTATATTCTTCGTAACCTAAATAAATTATTCTTCGAAAAATAATTTTAATCCAATTTGCAAAAATATATTTTCGGCATTTCACTCACTAAATACCGAAAACTGGGCTAAAAGCCTAAGAAATTCAACACAAAATACCCTAAAATTGTATAATTTAGGATTTAAAATTAAGGGTCTTACAGAAATCACTCTTCTTATCTGGTATAGGAGTAGAGGAATAAGAGGATACGATAAATAGAGGATACAGTGATTAGAGGATGGGATAATCAGACCATATTGTCTTACAGACCATCATAGCAAGGCGATTATTGGAGGATTAGCACAACTTTATCTTTTCGGAGGATTAACTGCCATCATAAAGGCGTTGACTTCTTTATGATCGTTCCCTGTGCGTTGACTTTCTCCAAAAGCGTTGACTTCTGTAACTCCCCGATTTTCAAAGCAAGGGTGTATTTTTTTTTTCAAAAGAAATTAAAATAAAACAGAGAAATAAATGAGGTAATGCCTTTGGATAAATAATTGAGTCATTATAATTTACAAGGAGCGGAAAAGTTTCTCAAAATATGAATCCAAAGTATTTACACAACAACAATTGATGCATGGAACCCATTCAAATAAGATGTCATACTGACAATATTAGTAAAGGTACAGTTTTCCAGTTCAAAATAACGTAATCCAAAAGAAAGACATATGTTCCCTCTATGTCATCCTAATCTGATCATTCTACAAAAAACTATAGCTATACACCCTGAGTGATCTCCACGCGCCCCGTGAGATCCTCCTAACATAGCTCCAGTCAAGCATTCCCATCTACATTCCCGTCCGTAGGGTACGAACCGGTAGGATCGTCCTGACTCTCATCTGAGGGCAAATCCCAGATTTCCACAATAGTTGTAAAGGGTCACCAACCGAAATTAACAGTTAATACATAACATTTAAGTTTTAAATGCACAAAATAACCTTTCAACTAAGCATGCACCTTAAAAGGGTTTCCATATGCCAAACATGCATAAACAAAGTTGAAAAATGAAGTTTTTAACAAAACAGCACTGTTGTATTCGAATACAGCATCTCTGTATTCGAATACAAGGTTGTTTCAGCATTCAGCAGAAAAACAACATGTCTGATTTCGAATACAACAGTCTGTATTCGACTACACAGTAAGTCAGTGGCAAAAACAACATGTCTGTATTCGAATACAGCTTTCTGTAGTCGAATACACATCAGACAGCAACAGGAAAACTACAAAATTCAG
>NC_021160.2:33253105-33253650 GCF_000331145.2 Cicer arietinum | reverse complement strand
GTTGAAAAATGAAGTTTTTAACAAAACAGCACTGTTGTATTCGAATACAGCATCTCTGTATTCGAATACAAGGTTGTTTCAGCATTCAGCAGAAAAACAACATGTCTGATTTCGAATACAACAGTCTGTATTCGACTACACAGTAAGTCAATAGCAAAACAGCATGTCTGTATTCGAATACAACAGTCTGTATTCGACTACACAGTAAGTCAGTGGCAAAAACAACATGTCTGTATTCGAATACAGCTTTCTGTAGTCGAATACACATCAGACAGCAACAGGAAAACTACAAAATTCAGCAAAAATCAGCTTTTTAAAGGGTTTCAAAACCAATCAACACTTACACACAAATTCGAACAATCACACTTAGCAATTCCCACACAATCACCACGACAAATTGGAATTCGAAATAGTTTTACTATCCATCACACTTACACACGATAATCAATACATAACACTTAGAAATTCCAACACAATTACCACGACAACTTGAGTTTCGAAATAGTTTAAAATCAGTCACACTTACACACAAAATCAATACATAA
>NC_021160.2:33216504-33252993 GCF_000331145.2 Cicer arietinum | reverse complement strand
CTAATGCGATGCGTATATGCCAAAATACATGGACTCGGAATTCCAAACCAAAACCCTCCTCGAAGGGCAGTAAATCATAATTGTACCGCCTATCGCAGGCCAAAGTACCAATTACCGAGGTGCCACCTATCACGGGTCAGCACGACCTACTAAAAAGCGTAAATCATAAACGTACCACCTATCACGAGTCAGTACTGTTTACCGAGGTGTCACCTATCACGGGTCAGCACGATTTACTAAAAGAAAAAGCGTAAATCGTCAACGTACCGCCTATCACAGGCCAAAGTACTATTTACCAAGGTGCCACCTATCATAGGTCAGCACAATTTACCAAAACGTAAATCGTAAACGTACCACCTATCACGAGTCAGTACTGTTTACCGAGGTGCCACCTATCACGGGTCAGCACGATTTACCAAAATGAAATGCATGAGCATACACAGACTCCATCCACCACAATCGCTAAGAAAATGCAGATATTAAAAGATTCCCCATTTTTAATACTCATTTAACTTAAACGATTTCCAATACAAACATTAAGCAAATAGAAATATTAAGAGATTCCCCATTCTTAATACTCTTTTAACTTAAACGATTTTCCAAAACAAACATTAAGTAAACCGAGATATTAAAAGATTCCCCATTTTTAATACTCGTTTAACTCTAATGGTTTTCACGCCAACATTAAGTAAACGTAGACATTAAGAGATTCCCCATTCTTAATACTCGTTTAACTCTAATGGTTTTCAAATTCCACACAAAACAACTCAAACCTATTATCAGATCCAATCCACAACTCATACCAAAACACATCAATTCATTTCTCCACAGAATCCAACCATACACATAACAAATTTCATCAGTATTAATTAAGAACACGTCAAATACGACGAACACAAATCAACACAGTCCACCACTCGAACACAACAAGTTTCATTTACTCAAAATCATACATAAATGAGTTTAAATTCATTTTCCACGAAACATTCATCAATATAACCAAAACCTAACTCTAAGATTTTACCCATAAAGCCTTAGATTCATTTTCCCCCAAATCAACACTTCAACCCTAACAAATTCCTTTCCACACAACCACAGATAAGTCCTTACATTCACGTTAGCTTTTACGTTCGATTACGGTACCGCGAGTAAATCCGGTAAAAATCTCCGCTTGCAACGTCGCCTCCTAAGTTGGTTCCCTAGCACCGTAGCGTGGTAGTGAGCAACTTTCCCTTCTATCTCTTCGCGAAACGAAGCTTAGATCTAGATGAAACGGGGAGGTTTGTGTTTGACGGTTTTGAAATCCCTAATATCGTTTTTCTTTGTTTTCGAATCAACGAGGAAGTATGAAACTGAGAAATCCTTGCTTTCTTACCCACTAATCCTTGGGTTTCTATTATTGAAGCCAAAGAAAGAAAAAGAAAGAAGAGGCAACGAAGAAGAAAAAGGGAGATGGAGGGTGAGCGCGAGGCAGAGGAAGAAGAAGGAGATATTTATTAAAATTACCATTTCACCCATAAGGCATTAAATTCTCCGTAAAGGATTCACCACCCTTAATTTAATTTATTTATCGACGAGTAACTTTAATCGGCATCAAATATCTTTTTGGTCATATAAACTCCCAAAATATTAATAACTTTGGCTAAAAAGCCTCCGAGTTCAATACCAAAATACACTAAAATACACTAAAATACATCAAGTATACTTTAAAATTATGGATTTTACAACTTCCATTAGAGACAGACGTAACAGATGCTTGATGTAGTCATCAGAGGTAGACAAATAGACGTTTGTTGCATTCATCAGACGCAATTGAGTCAGACGCTTGCTTGCATCTCTAGAGGTAATTGAGTCAAACGTTTGATTGAATCTCCAAAGCCAACTGAAGTAGACAATTAGCTTGCACCATCACCAAAGCATGAATTATTAGATGTACCATAGGCATAACATAGCTTGCATCTTCATAGAGCGTGCACCAAAGAGGGAGGAGTAGCCGAAGAGGATGCTCCCCAATCCTTTAGCCTGTACTTTTTCATGAACGAGATTGAATACATATTTCCTCTAACTAAACAAACTAATAAACATTAACCAAGTTAGAATACGATCAAGAAAGGGAAGACAAAAACAAAAACCAAAAGAATAAAAACTATCTAAAAGCGCTTTCGCTTCAGCCGGGGCAAGCCAATAATTCTTTGGTGTAGATAAAATGATTTTTGTACAATAATTCACCATTTTTATTTTGCAAGGGGATTTCCTTCTTGTCGTATTGGTATACTTTCTCAAAGGTCTACAAAAGAATTCAAACGATTCACACTAGAAAAGGTCGACTTCACGCCTCCTCTAAAGGAAATGATGTTTGGTCCAAACTTTAGGGAATCAACTCCATAGGTAGTTAGAGGCACCCCATCTTCGCCTATGACTGTATTTATGTCCTCATCATGAACTAGGGTAATCACACAAAAGATTAATGGACCTCTATGAACTTTAGTACGACAAAGTAGTATCACGTCTTGAAGCCCTTCAAAGAGCCACTACATACCTAGAAACACTTATGAGTTTGTTTAATGGATACATATCCTTGCTTGCTTTCGGGATTCTCGCAATGCCAAAGCAGTTCAAAGATGTTGAAGAAAAAGGGAATGGAAGGTGTCAATTTGAGAAAATGACATGTAATTTGGAAGGCCAAGATATACGCCCAATAGCTCGATTGAAGTTGGGAAGTTGCAAGGTCGAGATGCTCTAGAGTACTCATCTCAGATGCATTGATAGAAGTATGAAGTCCCATTTTCCTAAACACGGTAACTGCTAGGGTCACAACAAACCCTCTTTGTTTTCTACAGACGCCGAGTAAACCACCAATCTTGTTAGGGTCCCACTTTTCAAAATACATATGAAGCATCAATCCCTTTATAGCAAGAGAAAACAAACTCGGCTTTGAGAATATCGTCCGTAATGCAATTCATTTGTTGAAAATCCATAGATAGTGAAAAGGGGAATAAAGAACAATAAGAGACTCTCGACCAAAAAATCACAACTTGAAAAAGCTTACTGGAAAATGCCTGATCTAAACACACATGCATCATCTAAAAAGCTTTCTATTTTCGTCGTCGCCATCATCTTCCATAACAAGTTTGTCAATCCGTCCCAGATCTAAAAATCTAAGCTAAGAAATATTTTATATATTTAGCATGCTTCTAACAAATTAAGTTTAAAAAGTTTAATTTATATAAAATTGATTTTCGTCACCACGAGAAAGCTTAGTTTTGTTTACGAATATAATCATACTATATTATGAAGCACCTACAAACTTATCCTCCATTTCGTATGGACCTTGTTTGTCTATTTGTGAAACTGCAGTAGTTGTGGCCCCAACCCACTTTCCTTTCTTTTTTTTTCTTTCTTTTTTCTAATTCTTTATATATATATATATATATATATATATATGTTAAAATCAAATATTTACTGCAACGGAAAAAATTATGTCACTATACCCTATAGCCACGGCGCAAATCCGTAGGTATTGGGCAATTATATTCCACGAAAAAAAATTCCGTCGGTATAGTTAATTTTGGATATCTCTACGGTTTTTATACGTTTACCTATAGATTTTCACTGTCACTAAACGTAAAATTTCTTGTAGTGGATAAGTTTTTAGTGGCAAATCAATCTCAAAAGATTTGATACGAGTCTACATGATACATGTTTATATCTTGAATCAGAACAACGATCATAACCCTAAAGATCACTATAAAAGGACATGCAATCTTTACTTAAAAACATAATAAACAACACACTACAATAACTATAATACAACCATCTCTGCACCCTACTCTCAACTTTTGTTTTACAAAGTGGTGAGAAGTATTTTTGAGAGTACAACTTTTTAAACATCCTCTTGTGAGAGATTATTTTCAAAAAACTTAAACCTATTCTTGTGTGTGTATTTGTATATAAAGGATGGATCAAATTACGTCCAAAGAGCTACCCTCTTTCAATAACATCGTGTCAAATGAATATCTTTTTAAATAAATTGTTTGGATCGAAAGCTATTATCATATACATCATATCTATAAATTTGACACTAATCCATAATTATCTGTTATGTCATCAAGATGCGTTAACTTGCACCAATTAACTTTTTAGTTTATCTAAATTGACAAATTTTTAATAGTATTTTAAGAATTAGATAAAGTCTATTGGTTAGTTCGAAATTTGTTAATTTTTTAGACTCAGCTAATTTTTAGTTTAGGTAAGTTATCGACTCTACATATAAAGTTCATTGTATTACTTTTACCATATTATGTTAAAATGATTCTTTTTGAAATTTTTCAAGGTTTAAATATGTCTTTGGTCTTTATAATTATAACTTTTTTTGATTTTGGTCCTCGTAAATTTTTTGGTTTGGTTCACATTCCTGCAAATATAGTTTTATTTTAAAATAGTCCTTCCATTCAACTTCCGTTATAAAAACTGTAACACCGTTAAAACTAAATGTAATTAAAACAAAAGTTTTTTTAACCTATAAATAAATCCTAGGTTAAAATGAAACTAGGTTAAAAAAAGTTATATTTCAATTATATTTAGGTTTAACAGAGATTTTGGATGGAAGAAGCATTTTAAAATGAAACTATATTTACAGAGATTTGAACCAAACAAAAAAACATACAAAGACCAAAATAAAAAACGATTATAATTGCAAGTACCAAATATATATTTAAACCTTTCAATCTCAAATTTCCAAAACTCTTTTAATTATATATCTCTAAATAACTAGATTACTAATATAAATTACACACAAAATTAAGTATATTTAACGATTTACATCTCTTAAAAAATAAGTGAATATAAATTTGCACACCCCTTAACTTTCATTTTCTTCTGGTCACTCGAAAGATGTACTGCTTAGATTTCGATGTAATCTTAGTTAAGTCACATATATCACGGTCTATCATTAAGTTTGGATTTAAAATTTGACCCAATTAAAATTTTGGCTAGAGTGTTCTTAAATATTAGTTCAATTAGTAAATACCAAAATTATTAGGTTGTATGTCTTGTCTAAAATTCGAACTCAAAACTTTGTCGTTGTATGTAAATTTATGGTGCTACTGAAAATCTCTTCTAAAAACCAAAAATTAAAAATAAAAAACACAGCTAGGGTATGAAAAGAAAACTTGTCTTTTAAAGAATTTAATTATATTTTTATCTTATTCTTTTTTATGCATATTTAGTGAATAAAATTTGAAAAATAATTAAATAATTTAAGAATTTAATTGTTGTACACTATTATTGTAAAATGTTTTACCACATCACAAGTAAGACTTTAAAAATAGTTATGATAAAAATCAAACATCATTAATGATTTAATACTTATAATTGACTATTAATGTAGAAACTCTTTACATCTTCTTTCTATTTTAATTGTCGTTTAAACATAACAAGAACCGATATATATATATATATATATATATATATATATATATATATAAGACATCTTGTGTCATACATAACAATCTCAAAAAATATTAAGAAATTGAGTCCACTAAATTGCCAATATTCCATCTTCAACAACAAATTAGCTTTTAATCTTCACCTACAATCAATAAAATAACAAATGAATAAATACACGATTCCACATAAAAATATTACTAATAAAATAGAGAAAATGTTAATGATTTTAATTAAAATTAACTAATACTATCTAATTACCATTTTCATTATTTTCGTTGTTGTTTGGACTAAGTGAATTCAAATGGTTTTGAGCACTAGTAGCATCAGGAACCTATCACAAAAAATAGAAAATATTACTTATGAAAAATACGATTATGGAACTTATGAAGTTAGTTGGATAAGATTAATAACTTATGATATACCTGTCTTGCAGCTTGTATTATATCATTAACATCTGCTCCAGAAAATCGATTTTGAATTAAAGTCATCACATTTGCTAACAAGTTTTCCATATTCTTAACTCTTTCGCGCAACTCTTCATTTTCAGATGCACAAACCTTCGATTTTTTAGAATGAGGAATCTTGCCCATACATCGCACACGTCTGTTTTTATCAGGTCCTTGTACTTGATAAAATTTGTCATCCTTTCAAGACATAGAACCTTGTGTGTCTTGGGTTGATTTAGAAGTTTCAGCCTCATTACTATGTTTCTTTAGTTCTTCCTAAAAAATAAAATAAAAATTATTAATGATTGAAAATACCAAATTGAAATTGAACCTAGTTTCTACCCTAGATAGAAATTGCGAACAAAACGTCAAACATTCATTGGCCAAAAATCCCTCTGCAATTGATCCTTCTGGATGGGCTTTTATCAATTTTTATAAACATTCATACCTCTCAATCGGATACATCCATCGATATTGTACCGGTCCAGCAACTTGGGCTTCGTGTGCCAAATGAATTACCAAATGCATCATAACAGTAAAAGATGAAGGAGGAAAAATTGTTTCCAACTGACATAGTGTGATAACTATTTGAGACTCTAATTTTGATAGAAATTCCACATTAAGTACCTTAGAACAAATTTGCTTGAAGAAATTGCAAAGATCAACTAACACTGAAGTGACTTTATCTGGCAATGAACCCCGTAATGCTACTGGAAGAAGCTCTTGCATCAAAACATGACAATCGTAACTTTTTAATCCAAACATCTTGTGTTGCTTGACATGCATACAATGTGGGATGTTTGATGAGCATTCATCTGGAGTTTTTACATTCTTGAGAATGCTTAGGAAATATTTCTTTTCTTTGTTAGTCATTTGATAGCATGCTCTAGGAAAACGCGTTGTAGTTATATTAGGACTTGGTTGAGGATGGAGCATACTTCTTATGCCCATATCTACAAGATCAGCTCGTACCTTATAATTATCTTTGGATTTTCCCTCTTGGTTTAACAATGTACCAAAAATGTTGTCACATACATTCTTTTCAATGTGCATCACATCAAGATTATGACGCAATACATTATATTGCCAATAAGGCAATGTGAAGAAAATGCTCTTCTTTTTCCAAGGTTGTGCTCCATTTGCTAGATCTTTCTTTTCTACATTCATCTATTTGTCTTAAAATATCAATCCCATCAAGTCTTTTAGGAGGACTCCTTAGCTCTCGTGTTCCATCAATATCCCTACTATTCAATCTCCACTTATGTTTGGGAGATAACCAACGTCGATGACCCATGTAGCAAATTTTTTTACCATGACGTAACCACTGCGAGGTAGTTTCAATACCACAACATGGACATGCATATTGACCTTTAGTACTCCATCCAAACAAGTTAGCATATGTTGGAAAGTCATTAATAGTCCACATCATAGCTGCACGAAGTTGAAATGTCTCTTTCTTATATGCATCAAATGTTTCAATTCCATCATCCCATAACTCTTGCAACTCTTGTACTAATGGTTGCAGATAAATGTCAATGTTATTTCCAGGACCTTTTGGACCTAGAATTAATAGTGATAACATGAAGTATGGTTGTTTCATGCACATCCAAGGAGGAAGATTGTAAGGAATTAGAATGACAGGCCAAGTGCTATGAGTAATACTCATAGTCTTGAAAGGATTGAAACCATCTGAAGCTACTCTGAATCGAACATTACGAGGATCTAACGAAAATGTTGGATACCGAGCGTCAAAATTCTTCCAAGAAAGGGAATCAGCTAGATGCCTAAGAGAACCATCATTCAATCTACTCTCATGGTGCCATCTCCTTGATTCTGCAACTTTGGAGGACATGTATAACCTTTGCAACCTTGGTTTCAATGGAAACCATCGAAGGATCTTTGCTGGTATCTTCTTTCGCCTCTCAGAAGTCTCCATTCCATTACCTTGTACGTCTTCATTTGTTATTTTCCACCTTGACGTACTACACTTTGGACATCCTTCATATTTGGCATATTTGTCCCAATATAATATGCAATCATTGGGACAAGCATGAATCTTCTCATACCCAAAACATAATCCTGAAACAATCTTTTTAGTTTCATAATATGACTTTGGCAAAACATTTTCTTCTGGTAAAGCATATCTTAGTAAATCAAGCAACATGGAGAATGATTTGTCACTCCACCCATGAAGACACTTTAAATGATACAAATGTACCATAAATGATAGCTTGATGTACTTCATACAGTTGGGGTAAAGCATTTGCTCATTCTCCTTCACAAATTCATAAAATTTAGAGTTTTCGCTAACTTCGGGAATTCTTTCACTTTCACCACAAATTGGCTCTTCTGTAGAATGAATTCCAAATACATCATGAACTAATCCATCCATGTCATGCTCCATTTCTACATTTTGTTTAGTAGCACTACTTGAAGTTCTAGGTTTTTCACCATGATATATCCATTATCAATATCCTCTAAGAAATCCACGGTGTGGATCTGTTAAGTGTTCATAAACACATACGCGAGAATAAGAGTGACAATTGACACATTTTATACAAGGACACATTATTTTTCCATTGATTTGTGAATTTTGAAAAGCAAATTCAAGAAATTCATTAACTCTTCAAATATATTCTTCACTTTGTTTTGATGGATCACACATCCATTCTCTATAAGCCATTTGGAAAAATTAACTGAAAATGGATGATGCAAATTTTAATAATCAATAAGTTTATTTTTCCTTTTTCTGTTTTAACACGAAGAACAATTAAAGACAAATGCAACTAAAATTATAATCAAATTTCAAGCACATAATGCAAGTCCTAAAAAATGAACAAACTGAAAATTCGAATGCACAACTTGCTAAGTTAATGGAAACTCAGCCACAATATCAAAGGGCCACAAACACACTTGCTAAAATTAGAGAAAACTATTCAGCTCTTGTTTTTGCTATTAGTCTTTCCTTGAAGAAAAATAAATACTCATATTTTTCTCACCTCTCCTTTTTTTAATTTATATATAATTTTTCCATCAATTGTTTTTCCTTAATAATATACTACCCATTGTTTTAAATGAATTTATCAGATCTTACCAATTGGCATTTGATTAATTAACTAACTTGAACTTCACGTTGATGTGATACGATTACAAGTTGAAGATAAGGACAAAGGTTTGAATTTTTATTACATTTAATTTAATGATCATTGTGTCTTATTTCTCAAACCTGTGGTAAGTTCCTTCACTACATGTATTAATTTCTCTTTGTGTTAGGTTGTATTAGGTGGCTAGTATATTCTACTTCATTTTGTTTTAAGACCAATATATATTAGTATTTTGCGCCTTTTGTTTTCTCTTCAAAGGCTTCACATTTTGTATTTGTACTCTAAAGTTTTTCTTGGACTTTAAGTGAGTAAAAGTTGATTTATTAGCATTTATTTCAAGACTAGATGGAATACCTTTCCCTTTTCCAATGAAGGTTTTGTTCAAATCACCTTAAACCAGCACTTCAAATTCATAGAAAATATCAATTTAAACATTTTTGTGCAATCTAAACAATTTACAATTTTCTCGAGCTTTTCTAGTATGTACAAACAATATCTACCTTGACATAACCATGTTATTATTGAAATCAAGTACATTGAAACTTCCATATTGTAGTCACAGGTTCAGAAATTTCAAAGATTCAAACCACAGAAATAACAAAATAGAAATTACAAAGAAATAACAAAACATAAATTACAAAACAAATTACAAAATAGAAATTAAAAAGAACAACACAGAAATTACAAAGAACAAAACAGAAATTAAAAGCAACACCGGTCACAGGTTCCGGTTGTGCAAAAATACATTAACAATACAGAAATTCAAAATTTACCGGTGATGTGAGAACGGTGGTCACAGTGACGACGAGAACGGTGGACGTGGTGCGAGAACGGTCACGACAACGAAGAGAACGGTGGATGTGGTGCGAGAATGGTTACAGCGACAACGAGAACAGTGGTCACAACTCGAGATTCAACGAACGCGAGAATGCAACAGATTGGGGCTCGGGGTTGATTGACAGGGAGAAGGTGGTTGCTCGACGGCGAAAAGGAGAAGGAAACAGATTGGGGCTATAGATTGAGAGGTTAGGGATTTAGATTGGGGCTTGGATTGGGTGAAAGAGAAGAACAACTCAACTTGTTTTAGTTTTTAGGAGAAAGGGTTTATTTGGTACTGATTTACATTTTGGCTCTGTTAATTTTCTTTGGCTCCATTTAAAAAATTTGGATTTTGGCTCAATTGAAATTTTTTTGCCTCCATTAAAAAAATTAAGATTTTGGCTCCAATGAAATTGGGTGCATTCAAAAAATTATGATTTTGCCTCCACTGAAATTATTTTGGCTTACAATGAACAAAAATTTGTATAAAATTATTTTCACAAATAATTAAGATTTTGGCTGCTTTACAAAATATTAATTTTAAAATTTTGATGTCTATAGCCACAAATTTAATTGTGTAACTATAACAATTAGTGACAAATTTATGTCACCGAAGGTATAAGACACCTATACCAACAATAAATAGTTTATTTGTGGGTATAGCTTATCTATACCTACAGTTTATAATTTTGTTACTATAAGTTACTGTAGGTATATGTCTATTTTCTTGTAGTGATCCAAATGAGTCATTGTAATTGATTTTACGTATCTTGGTACAAAGATAGAATGAGTAGAGGATACAATGATAAGAGTATGTCTCATAGACCTTTAGATAATGGATTCAATGTATTACAAGAACTGTGTCTTATTCGAAGCATAAACTATCACCAGAGCACTGTCTTCTATTGGAGTATTGACTTTTATTATATCATACATTATTTACCAGAATCAGAATATTAGATGTTTGATGCAATTATCAGAGACAAACAATTAGATACATGTTGTAGACATTAGATGTAGATGAATCAGATCATTACTTGTATTTTCCAGAAGCACTAGAGGCGTGTATCAAGGTGTGTTAACCAGACTTAACAAAAGCAGTAAGAAGGAGAGTCTTAGTGTTTCTTCATTTTAGTCAAAGCACTATATAGTACAATGTAGGATCATACGAAATTCACTTGATTTAGGAACTGGACACTTAATCAAAACATTAATGCTTTAAATTGTTTCCACAAAATGATTTTTCTATCATCAAAATAAGGGTCATAGTTCTTTAAACTTATTTGGTTCTAACAGATGGTGCAGCCAATTCCCATATAATAGGTACCATTTGCCCCTATAAATTTCCAACCTTTTAATTTTTCCATGGTAAACCGTAGGGGCCACCATTGGTGAATGATACTTATAATCAGAGTAACCTTCAGGTTGAACGTCTAAACATGTCTAGGAAGCCACCTGAAGCTCTTATGTCTATTGGATTGCAACAAGATTCACCGTATCACAATAATTGCATTCATGGATAAATAATCCACTTTACAAGTATGATACTTTAGCAATACTTGGAACTTCGATAAGGAATTATGCGGAAGCAAACCTTGAGCAGCAATTGAAAAATCCTCCACCTCGGGGGACATGTTGATAAGAATTCAAAAAGCATGTAGAAAACATATGGCGCTAGTTGGCTGCAGCCGAAACTAGACCTTCATGGAAGCAGTTGCTAGATCCCAACCTCATAGCTGACACCATAGAAAGGTATTTTGGGATACAACTAAAACCTATGGATAGACCCGTGTATAGGACGCCATATATCATGAGTGAGTAGATAGATTGGTATCTCTTTCCAAAGGGTACAAAACTCTTAACTTTGCTACTTTTTCTCGGGAAGATGGCAAGTGAACTATGGAGCATACTGGAAGGTTCAGTGCATAGTGGGGAGAGGGAAATCAAAATGAATTTCATAAATTTCAGTTGTTCTCTTTATTGTTGACAGGAAGAACATTCCCTTGGTATTCCTCTCTACCACCTAATTCTACACAAACCTGGCCAGACATGGAACATTGTTTCTATGACAAATTCTATCAACCTCAGCCTGAGGTAACAACAACTAACTTGATGAACTTGAGATAACAAGTTGATTAATCGACAACATACTTCATTGAAAGGTTCGGGAAGAAGTTAGGTAAGTTCTATGATAAGTTCCCTAAAGTTGAATGTATTTTACGGAAATAAATGGAATTCATCCTCAGTTGAAGGAGAGATTGATAAGGCAGGCTTGGATGGACCTCAATGAATTAGCTTCCAAAGTAGTGCGAATTAAACAATATATCCACGAAAACGAAAAGAAGTGTGCTATTAGTGGAAAGGGTACTTAGTTTGTCTCCCTTATTGATAAGGAGGAATCTGACGACAATTAGCATGCATATTGATTATGTGGTAGACATAATGATTGTAGAAATGATCAATGGGAATAGCTATTCATGTTGAGCCTGAAGGCCTGTTAAAGGAAAGGATATTTGTAACGTAGAAGGGAAGATCGAATATACTTTCAACATCACCAAAGATTACCAGATATTCGACCGTTTGTTTAAAGATAAGCAAATAAAACTATTAGAGGGTTATAAAATACCTCCCTGAATTAATTAAAGTCAAACTATATATGGAAAGTATCATAATTCTTATTACAACTCAAGAACTATATGGAAAGTATCTTTCGGAAAGCTATCCAAAAGGCTATTATGGTTTAAGTTAGCCGATACGAGGATTGTAGATATGATAGTTGATATTGACAATTTCCTTGCCATGACTACGGTCATGGTGTCGTTCTCTAAACCCTTTAGGTTTAAAAAAAACTAGGAAAAGAAAGACATGTGCCCAAAAGATCTAAAGCCTCAAAGTGCAGTCACTTGAGAAGAAGCAACCTCCACAATTTATTGATAGAACCTCTGTTTTCCAGATATTATGTTCCCCACCAATGGAGTCCTTTGGATATTCAATGAAGGGCAGACCTCCAGCGATTGGAAAGCTCACTCAAGGGTTGGTAGATAGGCATCACAATATGGTGGGGGCGAGTTTTGCTTTCCTATCCCCCGCACCCGACTAGTCGGGATAAACCCGCACCCACCCTATTTGTTATCAAGTGTTAAATTTAAATCCTAATTCCCACCCCAATAGAGTTCAGGTTTCTCCACTTTGCAACCACACTCATTCATATATATAAAATAATAAATTTAAAAGTCATTGATATTATAATTAATATAACAAAATAATTATTATTATACAATAATAAAATTAAAAAAATATTAAAATGATATTTTCTATAGAGAGGAGATTATAATCGATAATATTTAGAAAAATATTAAATATATTGAGTATGTACATGTATATAAAATTTAAAAATGACAATTATATTATTACTGGGCAGGTTCGGGCGTCGGTGTCGAGTGGATATCAATGCCCCCAAACCCATCCCCGAGTTTTAATTTCGAGCAAAACTCGCACGCAATCAATGCAGGTTATTCCTTCACAAATCGTGACGAATTCAAGTGGATATATATGCATATTGTATTGTCATCCCTATTGGTAGATCAATATATTGCTGAAAACAGGGTTTGGGGGTACGATTTGGCCGTTATTTGTAAAAACGAGTAGATGATCATACCTAAAATAGATGAAGAACCAACCCCCAAGACAAAGAGGCAAGTAGCCAAGATCACCATGGTGGATGGTTAAGCATCCTTGTAACCGTTAAGGATAACGGTGAACTAACAACTTGTAAGATGTTGAAGCCACCAGCTAATGTCCTTGAGGGGCAATGGGTGATTAACCAAATGGATAAATAAATTAAAATCCCCCACAATAAAGTCTCTCACCAGAACTCAGAAGCGCAGGCAACAAAGGAACATATCAATTTAGTAAATGAAACAAACTCTTCAGATAATTGCTAAGGTTCAATCACATGGTGATACAAAAATATCCTTGCCAATTGTGCTTGAGACCCTAGGAAAATCATTTCCTATAGAAAATACCATGGTTGACACTGATCATGATATGCATGGATCTCCAATATGTAAGGTGGATGCAGAGAAGTCTATAATTCCTTAGAACAATGTGCAAAGTCCAGCGACGTAGGGTGCAAATGTGAGGGAATCTAAAGCTTAGGAGACAACTGTCCAAGGATTTGGATCAAAGACTTGCAACATGTGAAACCGCATGAAGGAAGAGCAAAACTAGAAGGTGGTGAATTCGACAACTTTGATGAATTCCAAGAGGATTACATCCTAGATCTTCTTTAGAATGAGGAGAATGATGATCCTATAAAATATATTGATATTGTAGGGATAATATTTGTAGAGTTCTTGGGAAATGAATCTCTGCCTAAGGAACTTGAAGGAAACATGTTATTTGAAGGCACTAAATGGGAAACGTTAGTCGAATCCAAGGGAATGAAAGGAATGATGTTTGAAAATCCCACTCGAGACATAGATGGTGGGGTCATCCTTTATGTTATGTTATTTCTTACGCTTCATGGGTTAGGAAAAACATGGAGAATTTGATCCCTACAAACATGAAGATGGCCAGCTGCATGGGAGTAGAGTCGAATGTGCTAGGTGTTCTTAAAGCAGATTTGGTGGTAGGTCTAATGGAAGTAACGTCAGCCTTTGTGATTACTGAAAAACCTTCTAAATCTGCATCTTGAGTAAAAACTTGATCCACCAGTGAATGTGTACTAATAAAGTGGAAACAATCGAGGCATATAAGAATATGTTCTCTACTGTAACACTCTCTAATATATTTGTATTATTTAACTAATTAGGACTACGTATGATTTAATTATTAGTATTTTTATGTGTGAAGGGATGGGAATAGGCTAGGCCGTCCGTCAGGGGCCTATGGCCTGACCTGACCTATTTAATAAAAAGGTTAGGCTCAGGCTGTTTTTAAAGCCTATTTATTTAAATAGGTCAGACTCAGGTCTCTAAAAAAGCCTATTAGGCAGGACAGACCGGCCTATATATATTTTATTATTTATTAATATTATTTATTATTATATTAATAATATTATTTCCTATTTTAAATTCTATCAATTAGGCAATCACTCAGTGAGTATTCCATATTCAATAGTTATTCCATATTCGGCAGCGATTCCATATTTGGTAGTCATTCCATATTAGGTAGTGGTTCAATTAGTCAATCAGTCAGCAGTTATTCCATATTTGTTTAAGAGGTAATAATAAGTGTGTTTGTTTCAGAAAAAAAAAAAAAAAATCTATTATTTGATACAAAATATTATTTTTTAGGGTTTAAAGGATGTTTGCTTCATATTTTTAAAAAATTATTTTAAGTAGGCTTTTAAATAGGCTTCCAGGCCAGGGCCAGGCCAGGCTTTTAAAAAGGTCAGGTCAGGCCGAAAAAAAAGTCTATGATAGGCCGTAGGCCAGGCTTAGGCCTAAAAAATAAATCGTAGGCCAGACTCAGGCCTTTCAAAGCCTGGCCTGGCATGGCCTGGCCTATTTCCACCCCTATGTGTGAGTTATAGTGATAAATCTTCTTTTAAATTTAAATGGTATAAATTACGTATTATATTGTCTTATACTAATTTAGATAAAATTATGCAATTTTTTATTTTATTTTAATTAACTTTTTATGTGTTAGACATAACATTAATATCAATCTTACGTTAATCTTAACATAAATTTCTCTTTTATAATTTCATGTAGTTTTTGAAATATATTTAAATGGTTACTAATTAATCCTAATTAACTCATTTACATAAATAAACGTGATTTCAATTAGTTTTGTTACACCCAAATATTTTTTTTTAAAGGAAGAGAAACAATAATCGATTGGTAGAATAATTTTGAAATTAAGTGCACTTCAAATTTAGACAAAGAAATCAATGGTCTATTGAAATCGCCCCTTATTTTAACAATCTCACGACTCCTCTCATTGCTCATACATTTCCCTTAGACCAGTTTGCTTTGACACCCATTCATCACTCAGACACTCCAAAAATAATTTTCTAAGTCTATTAAGTAAATCCCATTATTCTCCTTGTTGAATTCATCCTTGCCCTTGTGAAGTATTTCTCGTGGGAATTTAGAGGTGTTTAAAAAGAAAGCGCCTAAGATAAGGGTTTGATCCCATGCAAAGTTAGACTAAATATTAAATTAGTGGTTTGTAAGATATTAATAAGATGTCTAAGAAAATGTTGATTTTATGTTTGTTTTAAAATATTTAATTATATCATTTTGATATTTTGAGTAATATGTTGGTCTTGATAAACTTAATTATAAAGTTCTATTTTTATTGTTATAAAATGATAAATCTGTTTGTTGTGAAAATGTTTAACGTACTGTTGGAATTCTTATGTGTCTTAGTGTACTTAATTATGAAGTTCCTATTTTCAATACGTTATTATTTGTAATATGCTTGGTATGATGTATTTTATTAAAAGTCTTGACCTTTTGAGTATTTTAATTTTTAAATTTTGACTTTTATGAACAATATATGTGTCTTGAGGAAATTCATGAAAAAATTATATTTTTAATTATAGAAATATGAGAAAGTTGATTATTGAAATAGATTTAATGTATAGTTTGATTTTTTTTGCTTAAAGAGTAGTACTGGTTAAAAATTTATAGTGAAATGAATAGAACTTCTATTTTTATGTGTTCTTGGTGATGTAAGTTTTAAATTTTATCAACGACATGTAGCCAAATCGAATTTTATGGATTATTAAAATAAAAGTGATAATTTGAGATATTTATTCAGGTGCATATGTATTCCATATTTGAGATGTTGAAGTTATTGATGCTTGACTATTAGCATCCATGAGAATATAAATTTGATGTCATATGTGATTAAAATTTACTCTTGAATATTGTATCCTTGTGGTTGCTTAAGTGGCTGGTGATTTTGTCTTGAACATTGTTCTTTTTGTGGTTGCATAAGTTGCTGGTGATTTATGTTATTAACCTTTTATATTTGTGGTTGCCTAAGTGACTGATGATTTGTGTTTTGAATATTTTATACTTTTAGTTACTTAAGTGGATGGTGACATATACCTTGAGCATCATTATCATAACATATCATATGCATCTTTGTGAATGCCTTAGTGACTCGTTTAATTATTCCTATTGGTATGAGTGACTTCTGTGTTGACGCCTTAGTGACTGATTATATGCAGATGATATACTATTAGGAGCATGTATAACTTGCTTACATTTTATTGTTATTTTTATTTTGATCTAATTATTTGTTTTAGGGGAGTTTCTACTTTAATTATTTAGGTACATTTTATGACTTGATACATCTTTGCTAATTATTCAGAAATATTAATTTCTTTAAATACTTTATTACAAAACGATTTTATATTTAATTTTATGGTTGTAAATTTATTATTTGATTTTGTTTTCTTCCGTGGATTTAATTGACCCCTTACACCAATATCTAAGTACTAATGATCTCCAAGAGTTGCATTAATGATGTTTGTTTTGTGCATGCGCGTGGGAAAAATGAAATTTTTATTTAAAAATAATGTTTGTATTGATAAAACCGATGTGGTACATTTTTATAGTTTATTTATTTTTCATCATTAACTTTAAATAGAAATGCGGATGTGAGGTTTTTTCTGCTGGGAAAAATTTGAATAAGACAACCTTATTTTTTTATTTATTTAATTTCACATAAAGAGAATTTATTATATTTTAGGGCGTAAATGAATATTTTTCTAATAATTCAAAAAGTATATTTTCAAATAATAATAATAATAATAATAATAATAATAATAATAATAATAATAATAATAATAATAATAATTAGTAAATTGTGTTATGTTCTTTTTAAAAAAATGATATCGAATTATTTTCTGACGAAACTTTTATTTATTACATGATAAACTACATCCAAAGAAAAAGGATGTTTGAAGTGTTGTTGTACTCACCTAACTTATTCCCATGCTAACGTATAACCTTTTGGGTTGTGCAATGATTAATCAACTAGCAACACTTGAAGCCGATTCCAGGATGGAACGCCATGTTCACTGGAGATGAAGGAAAAAGTGTACACAATATTGAAGATTTGATCATTAGTTCAGTTGAGGGTTTGGAAATTTTGGTATTAATGAGTAGATTGTAATGTTGTTTGGGCTCAGGAGTGCAAGGACCACATATTAAAAAAACCACGAATGCTATTTTTCAAGACCTCATTGGCAAAAGCATGGAAGCTTATATTGATGATATTGTGGCAAAATCAAATGACTTTAAACATCATTTGTTGGAATTAGAACATGCCTTGGAAAGAATAGAGTACATTGTCTTAAGATGAACACAAAAAAATGTGAGTTTGAAGAAAATTTCTTTAAGTTTCTTGGTACACACTAACTGAATTAAATTGGACAAGAACAAAGCTAAATCTATCATTGAACCAAGGTCTCTTAGTGATAAAAAATAGTCGTAGAGTCTCCTAGGAAAAATAATTTTATGAGAATATTCATATTTAACTCGACTAGCAAGATGAAGGTTTTCTCACCTCTACTATAGGACCTATTCAGCAAGCTGTGTTTGACCAGATCAAGAAAACTTTAGTAAAATTCACTAGTATTAATTCCACTAGTATTGGGGAAATCATTCTAGTTGTATTTTTTGTTGAAAATGAGTCAATCGGCTGATGATGGAACAAAAAGAGCAATATACTATCTTAATCGAATCTTGAAGGATGTAGAAACTAGATGTACTAGTGAAAAATTATGCTTGTCTTTGTTTTATGGTAATACCAAACTTGAATATTATTTAATTGTCCAAATAGATTTTGGTTTTGTGTAAAATTGCTATAGTAAAATATTTACGTAATAGGCATGTAGTACAAGGTCAACTTTTTTAAATTGGAAATCAAGCTTAATTACGCATTCGCATTAACTTATGTACCCTTAGAAGCAGTCAAATGTCAGGTCTTGGCGAATATTTTGACACACTTGTGTGTAAAGGTTCAAGATCCATTAGTCGAGCCTAACCTTATTGTCATGCTGAAACTTTTGGTTTTAATGCTTGGTGGCTTTAGCACCAAAAAAGGGACTTGGACTGGAGTTACTCGATTAGGTAGAGTTTGGAGATCCAAGTGTTTGCTAGATCCTAAATTTCATAATAATCAAACAAAATTTTAGGCTTTAATTATGGGGCTTAGGATACTAGTAGATTTGACCATCGATCTTGAACAAGTGACGGTCATGGGGGATTCCCAATTAGTGATTAACTATATTATTGGGGAGTATAATGCTTGAATCCCAACCTCCAAGGGTGCTAAGAAACGACTCTCAAAATACTACATATCTTTCTCGATGCTTTAATACTACATGTAGCCAGAATAGAAAACGAGAAGCTAACGATTTAGTTCAACAATCTTCTAGGTACAAAGAGGCTCAAGTCAAAATTTTAATTAGAAGGCTCAAGTCCACTATTTATAAAACCCATCATCTGCAGTAGAAATTAAGCTCAAATAATGAGCATTAAATTATGCGTTGTAAGAAGGTGATCTCTATAAAATGAGTGTAAACGGAGCTCTCTTAAAGTGCCGAGGGAAACCAAAGTCTCAGATGATTATGAGGAAAGTCCATGGAGGACTATACGATTCCCAAATAGTTGGTCTTATGATGAAATGGATATTATATTGTCATGGATGTTTTTGGCCTACGGCTGATTGCTTCATGTATGACAAGGAGTTTGACGCATGCTATACAAAGGGTACCAATTTGCATCTAGTGATTAAACCATTTTCATTCAGGGGTTGAGCTTTAAATCTAATAAAAAAAAATAGATTTAAATATGTTTTTGGTACTTTCAATTATTTTTTTTTAATTTTGATATTTGTAAGTTTTTTTGTTTGGTTTATATTTGTAAAAACTTTTCAAAAAAGTCATTCAATCTAACTTCTATTACAAAAACGGTGACACCGCTAAATCTAAATATAATTAAAACATAACATTTTTTAACCTAAAAATAAACCCCAATATAATTAAATTATAATTTTTTTAACTTAAAATTAACCCTAACAGTTTCATTATTCTTCCCTAATAAAAGCTAAAATTAACTTCAAATATTCTTCTTTCCCCAAAAGTTTCATTATTCTTTCCTAAAAAACTACACTCTTGCATAAATTAGGATTAGGATTCTAAATATAATATTAGTACAAAATCCCAAATGTTTGTTTCTTCTTTCGAGTGATTCGCTTCAATTTTCTTTGCATCAATGGATGGAAAAAGTGAAATTGAAGCTAGCGAATGGGAATTAGTTCAAAACGATGAATCGATTGTTTTCTTTTTCAACAAATTGAATTCCAATTCATCAATTATTAGATCCCATTTTCTCTCAATTTCGATTTACATTCCCAATTTGATTTCTTGTCGTTCCAATTTCAAAATAATCCCACCAATGTTATCTTAATATCGTTATTATATTTTATAATATAATACAATTGCTATCTTGCAATTAACCTGTCAGTGTTGATGCTCTAAACTTGAACCGACAATTTCAGAAGAAGCCATTTTGAAGTTGTTAATTTTAGGTTTTTTTAGGAAATGAGAACGAAACATTTGGGGTTAGTTTTAGGTTAAAAAAAGTTATTTTTAATTATATTTAAGTTTAACAGTCTTAGAGTTTTTGTAGCGGAAGTTTGAAGGAATGATTATTTTAAAATGAAACTATATTTGTGGGGAAGGGAACTAGACAAAAAAATTTACGAACACCAAAATGAAATAAAGTTATAATTGGATCAAAAACATATCTAAACCAAAACAATATATTATGGGTCTTCAAAGAGACACTCTTTTATCACAGTGGCTACTGATTATTTTACAAAATGGGTGCATGATAATAAACTTTGGTAAATATCAGATCATCTCTTTCATTGAGCATCATATTATCTGCATGTTTGGAATCGCTAAAACTCTTACAATTGATCAGTGAACAGTGTTCACTGGGGAAAATTTGATGGACATCGCTCAAAAGTTTGGCATGAAAATGATACGCTCCTCTCCATTGAACGCTCATGCTAATGGCCAAGCAAAGACCACTAAAAGTATTATCATAGATATAATCAAAAGTAGTATATAATAGAAATCCAAAAGGTGGCATGAAACCCTGCACGAGGCTCTTTGGGCTATAAGAAATGCTAAGGTCAACTCTACTGATTTCACCACCTCTAACTTATGGCACATATGCAGTTCTCACCTTGAAGATTATCCTGGATTCATTGAGATTCGCTAAGCAGAATCTACTTAGCCTTAATGAATATCAACAAGCTATGTTAATGGAGATGGACTCTCTTGACGAAGATTGGCTAATGGCTCAAAGATGGATTGAGAGTTCAAAGCAAATGTTGGCCAAGACGAGATCATCACTTTCATTTAACATCAAGTTATCTACAAGTTTGGAATCCATGAAACTATTACAACTGATTAGAGAACTATGTTCGTTGGGGAAAAGGTGGTGGCCTTGGCACATAATTTTGGCATCAAAATTAAAAACTCATACTTATTATGCTCAAGCTAATGGCCAAGTTGGGGATGCTAACAATACTATCATATATATAATCAAAAAGAGAATTGAAGAGAATTGAAGAGAAACCTAGAAGGTGGCAACCTTGTATGAGGCTTTTTGGGATATAAGAAACGCTAACGGCTTAAGCTGAATAGGGAGTTAAAAGCAAAAAAGTGCTAAGGCATACAATAAATGACTCACACCTAAAAGACTGGTGGAAGGTGACTTAGTATGGAAAACTATTTTACCACGTGGAATTAATGATCCTCAATTTGGAAAATGTCACCAAATTGGAGAGGACCCTTTATTTAGTGGGTGCTTTAGTGGAGAGGTGCATATCGGCTAGCGAATATGGGGGCTCAAGAACTAAGAAGAAGCATAAATAGAAAATACTTAAAGAAATATGATCCCAGTACATGGAAAAATATTGAAGATCAAAACATGAATTCCATTTATGTCCAAAGTTATGATAGCCACAAGCTAGCTATCTAGCCGAATGAAATATAAATGTTGTGTCTAGGGGTTTTACTAGCAATTAATATCCTTGTTCAGCATTGTATCCTCGTCAAGACATGTGGGATTTCTTTATTTCCTTCTACATCAGCCAAGCAGAACATTTATCAAGGAGGCCGATGGATCAACCACAACAACATATGATTGATCCTTTGTAGAGGAACCATGAGTTTTGGTTGCGGGTGTAGAGTCTAGAAGTCTCATTTGTGCCATCAACAATTTGAAATTTTCTCATTCTTGTTGATAAGTCTCCAGTCCTTCATTCTTGTTATGAAAATCCATTTTCATGTCGGGCATATGTTATAGTAGACGATTCAGATTGCCATCAACACAAGTGGGATTTGTGTGAAGGGAGATTCTTCGTTTCTTAACATTTTTAACTTGTTCGGTTAACGCTACTGCTTCTAATCAAGTTGAGTTATCTTCTTTTGGATCTTTACTTGTTCTTCCTTAAGGAATGTCTGCCGTTGTTGAATGTACGTCTGATATATATTGAGAAATTTTTCTCTTGCTAGTTTCTAGAGTGGCATAGGCGTCTTTAAGGGCAACCTTGATCTTTTTATTCTTTGAAGCTTAGGTAACCCTAAGATAAAGCAGCCAAACAAATAACGATCTTTTTGAAAAGCTCTTGTTGAGCTGAAGGGGTCATGTCAATGATACTTAGACGAAATAACTTTTTCCTTAAATGGGTCTCTTCATCTTCAGCTGTCAAAATTTCCTTTTCAAGTGCTAATTCAATTTCAATTATTTCAACTTGCATAGAGGAGGAGATCATTGGGAGGGAAGGTTACTTGAGAGAAATAATGTTTCAATTCCATTCACTAATATTCGGTGGAGGAGTCAATAGTTGAGATGATAATATAACTTGATGCAGAATAATGAAGAATAAGAGGCAAAGGCGACCAATGATCCGAAGATTCATTCGCTAGGAATCTTAAAGATGGTGATAATTGATTGATAATTGATAGAAATTGACGATATTGATTAGTTAGGTTAGCGGTTTTCCTTGGTAGAGGAACCAAGAGTGGTGTTGGTTGGCTCTGGTTTAGGAGAAACAGTTTTCTTCTCCGATATGGAATGAGAAGGTTTAGATCGCTGCAATTAGTGAAGAAAAATGTTAGAAGACAAATATGGGAAGGTTTATTGTATACTGGAAGGAATTATTTATTACCTTTGAACTTTGTAGTCGTTAGCCAAATCATAAGTATTGCAAGTAGGTCGTCCTTTTGGTGTAGGAGGATAAATCCGTCCATTGGTTCTTGGTTGAAGAGGGAATCATATCTTCTAGGTCTATGATTACCAACCTTTCCCCAGGTCTTAAGAGGAAAGGTTAGGTATATGAAAACAACATAATGGTATTCTAAACAAACAAAAAAAAATGATCAACAAGGTTAATTTTTTTTGTTGTAGTACGAGTTGAGGAAAACAATCATTCTGCCACATCAAAAGCACAATTGGCATCGAGGATAAAGAATCAATTGTTTCCCTAAAATGGTTTGGTTTTTTTTTTTTTTAAAGATGGGGCGACAAACAAACAATTCTCAAAGAAATTCAGAAAAATAAAGATGAAACAAAAGTTGAAAGAACCATATAGGTCTACTTAAGGCTTTTGGATCCTATACGTGGTTTATCCGTTCCAAGATATTGAATAAAGGAACAATAAGAAGTGGAGAAAAATAAAGAACCCCATGACACGTTTCTATCTGCTTAAAGTAGAGCAACATATAGCTGCAACTCTTGGATTCTGGCCACAGAACCAATACAATAGAAGAGCTTGTTGAACTAGTACGATAAGAACGCATTGTGCTCTGCATCAATGACTAGTCCACTAGTGTTAGCATTGGTGGGTAAATTTTTTTAATAAGCTGAATGGCCTTAGAAAAGGAAAAAATAGGAACATCGTGAGTTGGTGGAGCCTCATAGCCTATTATTAGTAAGCCATGTATGGCAGCTACATCCAATAGAGTTGGAGTCAACATACCGTAGGGGAAAATAAAATCGTTAACACTTATGGACTAACAATCGAGGAAGCAAAAAAAAAAATGGTCCATATCGAGCTTGAAACCTTTCTTGAAAGTATGATAATGTCGTAAAGATCCCATTTCTTCCATTGATCACCTTTCTCAGCTTTCACCCAAGTAAGCCATTTCAAATAATTAGCTGTTGGATGCATATTAATTCTAAAGTCATCTGACCTCTTTTTAGTTTTAAACCAACTTCAAGAAAGGGATTAAAGTTGATAGCCTTGAGAACATAAGAAGAAGCTCATAAACTCATTGTCTACTGTTGTTCTAGATGTAAAAGGAAGGAGGGTAAGATGCTATTGGATAAGGTGAAGAGCCCTAGGAAACTAAGAGACTGAGGTATTGGGGGATGAGTAGCTGATATCATAAGAAAGGGAGACATTTAGGAAGATGATCGAGAATGAGCGACAAAGAAAATATAAGAGGACAGTGAATGAAGTTTGAAGCTTAAACTAAAATACACAAGAAAGGTTATTAAGTCAAGAAGAAAGCTTGGAGAGAAAGAATGAAAGAGATGGAATAGAGTAAAACAAGAAGATGAAGCTCCTAAAGAATGCAAGAGATTGAATAATATGGAATGAACAAGAACCATTGGGTTATCCCAAGAAAAATGAAATTACCGATGAGGTAATTGATTTAGTAGGGTTTTATTAGATTTATTCAACTTATCCCTAACAATGGTGGGGTTTATATCAACTATTCTATGATTCATATAAATCGGATAAAATAAGTAGAACGACATTTGTTTACATAAAAAATAATCTAAGTTGTTAGCCAAACTCGACAGGCAAATGAATTTAGTGTAGTTGATCTAAGAGCAATTGAACACGAGTCAAGCGAGTATTTCTCGATTCTACGTGGGTTTACAAATGTGATGGGGTCTCCAACGACACTAAAAAACACATGAAAGTTGATAACTCTACTCAAAAGTTGAGTTCCATGTTTATAACACCATTTACCAGAGACACTATAACTCCAGAGGAGAAGAAGTGGAGAAAAAGTGCACTTAGGATTAGCAAATGCAGTTGTCATGGAAATAGAAAGATACATGCCAACGTGGGGCGCCACGTACACCCTGCAAAGGGAAGAAGACACGCATTACCTGCAAAATAGTCGAATGAAGTAGGGTCTTTGTAGAATTTTTAGGCAACAAGGCATTGGCCAGTAGGATTAGTTTGGCCAATAATAGTTCATGTACTTGTCATTTTAGACACACACATAATCAATCAAACATTCTATTTTCGCAAACTCTATCTTTACATTTATGCCTTAGATTTTACTTATGTCTTTTTAACATAGCAAAACCACAAATCTTCACGCTCTGCACTTAATACTCTTTGGAGAAGTTAAGGATCCTATAGCTAACAAACAAAACTCTTCACTCCTTAGTGTAATCTTTGAAAAGACGAGAATCAAAGTCATTGAAAGGATTCTAGCCGGTCCTAAAGCTAACTTCCTAACGCGACAATAGGTATATTACCCAATTAGACCCTATTGATCCTAATTTTCTTTTTTCTTGTTTCACTCTTCACTTTGTTTTTATCATTTTAATTTTTTTCCTTTGAATTTCTACACTACTAGAAAAAATTAAAATGGAGACGGATACAATATGTCTCTAAATTTAACAAATTTCGTCACTAAACAATGTACAGACGAAATTGGAGATGGACATGTTTCCGTAATTGGTTTTCACGTCTCTAAGACGTTAAAGAAGAATTTTATCATTTGTCTCTAATGAAAGACGAAGTATGTTCGTCTCTATCACAAAGGGATATATCACTTCTGTAACACCCCGTTTTTCAAAGCGATTGTGTATTTTTTTTTTTAAAAGAAATTAAACTGAAACAGAGAAATAAACAAGGAAATGCCTTTGGATAAATAATTGAGTCATTATAATTTACAAGCAGCGGAAAAGTTTCTCCAAATATAAATCCAAAGCATTTACAAAACAACAAATGGTACATGGGACCCATTCAAATACGATGTCAAACTGACAATATTAGTATAAGTACAGTTTTCCAAATCAAAATACTCCAACCCAAAAAGAAGGACGTCTAGTCCCTATACATCAACCTAATCTGATCATCCTACCAAAAAACTATACACCCTGAGTGATCTCCACGCGCCCCGTGAGATCCTCCTAACGTAGCTGCAGTCAAGCGTTCTCATCTCCATTCCCGTCCGTAGGGTACGAACCGGTAGGATCGTCCTGACTCTCATCTGAGGGCAAAACCCAGATTTCCACAATAATTGTAAAGGGTCATCAACCGAAATTAACAGATAACACATAACATTTAAGTTTTAAATGCACAAAATAACCTTTCAACTAAGCATGCACCTTAAAAGGATTTTCCATATGCTAAAAGTTTATATAATGCTTGCCAATTAACAATGAGCTCAAAATGAAGTTCTCAAACCATCAAGTAATACATAACTGACCAAAGCATTGATAAATCAATTGAGCAATCGATTATCTAACTCAAAATAAGGACTTTTGCTGAGCCAATCGATTGCCAAATCGATTTGGTCAGTTCTGCTGAGTTTCTGCATGACCAAATCGATTTCTAAGTCGATTTTGTCAGTTCTGATGAGTCCCTGGGTTGCCAAATCGATTTCCAAATCGATTTCGGCAGTTTTGCTGAGTTCCTGCCTCTCTGCCAATCGATTTCCAAATCGATTTCTTAAAAGATTTTGAAAGATATATTTATACAATCGATTGGCAAATCGATTAGGTTAAAATAGTGAACTTCCTGCAACTCATCCAATCGATTGGGAAATCGATTTCCCTGCTTATTCTTCCAAAAATACTTAAACTAATTCAATCACACTCACACATAACTCCAAAACTTAACACTTAGCAAAACCCACACAATCACCACGACGAATTGGTTTTCGAAACAGTTTTACAATCCATCGCACTCACACACGATAATCAATACATAACACTTAGCAATTCCAACACAATTACCACAACAATTCCAATTCAAACCACTCAATCATATACTTGATTCAAACACGACTCGTGTGCCAAGCACCCTAATGCAATGCGTATATGCCAAAATGCATGGACTCGGAATTCCAAACCAAAACCCTCCTCGAAGGGCCGTAAATCATAATTGTACCGCCTATCGCAGGCCAAAGTACCAATTACCGAGGTGCCACCTATCACGGGTTCAGCACGATTTACTAAAAAGCGTAAATCATAAATGTACCACCTATCACGGGTCAGTACAGTTTACCGAGGTGCCACCTATCACGGGTCAGCACGATTTACTAAAAGAAAAAGCGAAAGTCGTAAACGTACCGCCTATCACATGCCAATACAGTTTACCGAGGTGCCACCTATCACGGGTCAGCAACACTTACTAAACGTAAACCGTAAACGTACCACCTATCACGGGTCAGTACAGTTTACCGAGGTGCCACCTATCACGGGTTCAGCACAATTTACCAAAATGAAATGCATGAGCATACACAGACTTCATCCACGACAATCGTTAAGCAAATGCAGATATTAAAAGATTCCCCATTTTTAATACCCATTTAACTTAAACGATTTTCACAACAAATATTAAGCAAACAGAAATATTAAGAGATTCCCCATTCTTAATACTCTTTTAACTTAAACGATTTTCCAAAACAACGTTAAGTAAACCGAGATATTAAAAGATTCCCCATTTTTAATACTCGTTTAACTCTAATGGTTTTCACGCCAACATTAAGTAAACGTAGACATTAAGAGATTCCCCATTCTTAATACTCATTTAACTTAATGATTTTCAAAACAAAACATTAAGTAACCGAGACATTAAGAGATTCCCCATTCTTAACGCCCAGTTAACTTAAACGATTTTCCAAAACGACATTAAGTAACTCAAACATTAAGAGATTCCCCATTCTTAATATCCAGTTAACTTAAACGATTTTCCAAAACGACATTAAGTAACTCAGACATTAAGAGATTCCCCATTCTTAATATCCAGTTAACTTAAACGATTTTCACAAACACACATTAAGTAAACCGAGATATTAAAAGATTCCCCATTTTTAATACTCGTTTAACTCTAATGGTTTTCAAATTTCACAACAAAACCAACTCAAAACATTTTATCAAATTCAATTCACAATCCACACCAAAACACATCAAATTTCATCGGTATTAACTTAGAACACGTCAAATACGACGAACACAAATCAACACAACATAACACTCAAACACATCAAATTTCATTTACCCATAATCATACACAAATGAGTTAAGTTCATTTTCTACGAAACACCCATCAATATCGTCAAGACCTAACTCTAAGACTTTACCCACAGAACCTTAGATTCATTTTCCCTAAATCAATACATTCAACCCTAACAGATTCCTTTCCACACAACTACAGATAAGTCCCTAAATGCAAACTAAAAATTTGGAAGAGGATTTGTGTACCAGCCATTACAGATATGCGGAAAACGATTTTAGAAGAGGCGCATAAGAGTAAGCTGAGTATTCATCCTGGGGCAACAAAGATGTATCAGGATTTGAGGCAGAATTATTGGTGGCCAGGAATGAAGAAACATGTGGCGGAATATGTATCCACTTGTCTAACTTGTCAGAAAGCGAAGGTGGAACATCAGCGACCTGCTGGAATGTTGCAACCTTTAGATATACCTGAATGGAAGTGGGACAGCATTTCCATGGATTTTATAACCGGATTACCAAAGACAAGGAGAAAGAATGATTCCATATGGGTGATAGTGGATCGACTAACTAAATCTGCTCACTTTTTGCCGGTAAGGACCACCTATAAGGTAGATCAGCTAACGGAGATCTACATTGCTGAAATTGTGAGGTTACACGGGGTACCATCGAGCATTGTATCAGACCGTGATCCGAAGTTCACATCGCATTTTTGGGGAGCATTGCACGAAGCGTTGGGAACGAAGCTACGATTGAGTTCAGCTTACCATCCACAAACGGACGGACAGACTGAAAGGACAAATCAGTCCTTGGAAGATCTGTTGAGAGCATGTGTTTTAGATGATAGAGGAAGTTGGGATGATGTACTTCCGTTGATTGAGTTCACTTACAACAATAGTTTCCACGCAAGTATTGGAATGGCACCATATGAAGCTTTATACGGACGCAAGTGTCAGACGCCCTTGTGTTGGTATAAAGACGGTGAGAATATGATTGTCGGACCAGAGATGGTGCAACAGACCACAGCTAAAGTAAGGAAGATCAAGGAGAAAATGAAGACTTCACAAGATCGTCAGAAGAGTTACGCGGACAAGCGTCGCAGACTTTTGGAATTCGAACAGGGTGACCATGTATTTCTGCGAGTCACACCTACTACTGGAGTAGGTAGGGCCTTGAAATCGAAGAAGTTGACTCCGAAATTCATTGGACCATATCAGATTTCTGCACGAATTGGGCCGGTTGCTTATCGGATTGCATTACCTCCGATACTGTCCAATATTCATGACGTGTTTCATGTGTCACAGTTGAGGAAATATCTCACAGATCCGTCACACGTGATCGAACCAGACGCAATCCAGCTAAAGGATAACCTGTCGTTCGAAGTACCACCCGTGAGAATTGATGACAGGAAGACTAAGCGGTTGAGGACCAAAGATGTTTCGTTGGTCAAGGTGATCTGGAACCCAATTACTGGAGAATTTAAGGCGTTTCGGGTGAAACGGTAATTTAATAAATATCTAGATTTTGAGATATTTGTTAAGTTATATTTATTTTTTATATATGTTTGCTTGGAGGGAAAAAGAAAGGAAAACTAGAAGGAAGGAAAAGGAAAAGAAAATAGTATATAAAGGAAGGAAGGAAAAAGGAAGAAAGGAAAAGCAAAGGAAAGAAATAGAAAGGAGGGAAAATTGAATTTTCCATCTTCTTCCTCTGCACTCACGTGAGCTTTAACCAAAAATCCATCCTTTCTCCATTCTTCGTTTTCGTTGCTTCCTTTCTTCAAAGCTAGTGACCCAAGGTTGGGTGAGAGTTAGATCAAGGTTTTCGCAACTCCACTCTTCCTCTTTGATTCGAAAACGAAGAAAAACGGTTTTGAGATCCAAACACAAACCCCTCCGTTTCTTCTAGATCCGAACCTCATTTCTCGAAGAGACAGAAGGGAAAGTTGCTCACCACCATGCTACGGTGCTAGTGAACTAATTTGGAAGCGGCGTTGCGAGCGGAGATTTTACCGGAATTACTCGTGGTACCGGAAACGCGCGTTAAAGCTAACGTTGAGGTAAGGGCTCCTTCCAAACTTCTAGCTTGCATTAGGGACTTATCTGTAGTTGTGTGGGAAGGAATTTGTTAGGGTTAAATGTATCGATTTGGGGAAAAACGAAACTAGTGCGTTATGGGTAAAAACCTTAGAGTTAGGTTTTGTTTATAGTGATGAATGTTTCGTGGTAAATGAATTTGAATGTCATTGTGTATGATTATGGGTAAATGAAACTTGATGTTTGTTAATTGGTGTGGTTGTTGTGAATTATGGTTTGAATGTGAAAGTATGTTTGAATTTGTTTCTGTGGAATTTGAAAACCATTAGAGTTAAACGAGTATTAAAAATGGGGAATCTTTTAATACCTCGGTTTACTTAATGTGTATTTGAGGAAAATGTTTAAGTTAACTGGGCGTTGAGAATGGGGAATCTCTTAATGTCTCGGTTACTTAACTATCGTTTTTGAAAATCGTTTCGGTAAATGAGTATTAAGAATGGGGAATCTCTTAATATGACTGTTTGCTTAACGTTTTGTTTTGAAAATCATTAAGTTAAATCGGTATTAAGAACGGGGAATCTCTTAATGACTTATTTAATTAATGTTGTTTGAAAGTCGTTTCGGTAAATGAGTATTAAGAATGGGGAATCTCTTAATATGACTGTTTGCTTAACGTTTTGTTTTGAAAATCATTAAGTTAAATCGGTATTAAGAACGGGGAATCTCTTAATGACTTATTTAATTAATGTTGTTTGAAAGTCGTTTAAGTTAAATGGGTATTAAAAATGGGGAATCTTTTAATATCTGCATTTGCTTAACGATTGTTGTGAATGGAGTCTGTGTATGCTCATGCATTTCATTTGGTAAATTGTGTCGACCCGTGATAGGTGACACCTTGGTAAACTGTACGGACCCGTGATAGGTTGTACGTTTGCGATTTACATTTTAGTAAATCGTGTTGACCCGTGATAGGTGACACCATGGTAACTGTACTGACCCGTGATAGGTGGTACATTTACGATTTACATTTTTGGTGGATTGTGCTGACCCGTGATAGGTGGCACCTAGGTAAACAGTACTGGTCTGTGATAGGCGGTACGTTTACGATTCCCGCTTTTTCTTTTAGTAAATCGTGTTGACCCGTGATAGGTGACACCATGGTAACTGTACTGACCCGTGATAGGTGGTACATTTACGATTTACATTTTTGGTGAATTGTGCTGACCCGTGATAGGTGGCACCTTGGTAAACTGTACGGACCCGTGATAGGTTGTACGTTTGCGATTTATATTTTAGTAAATCGTGTTGACCCGTGATAGGTGACACCATGGTAACTGTACTGACCCGTGATAGGTGGTACATTTACGATTCCCGCTTTTTCTTTTAGTAAATCGTGTTGACCCGTGATAGGTGACACCTCGGTAAACTGTACTGACCCGTGATAGGTGGTACGTTTATGATTTACGCATTTTAGTAAATCGTGCTGACCCGTGATAGGTGGCACCTCGGTAATTGGTACTTTGGCCTGCGATAGGCGGTACAATTATGATTTACGGCCCTTCGAGGAGGGTTTTGGTTTGGAATTCCGAGTCCATGCATTTTGGCATATACGCATTGCATTAGGGTGCCTGGCACGCGAGTCATGTTTGATTTGAGTTTATGATTGAGTGATTCGAATTTTGATTTATCGTGATAACTGAGATGAAGGTGTTAAGTGCTATGTGTTGTGTATTGTGTGTGAGTATGATGGTTATCGAACCTTTGTGTGTCGTAGTAATCGCGTAGGAATTGCTAAGTGTTAGGTTGTGGACTTGATTAGGAATGACTTAGGTTAATTCATGAATTTTTGGAAAACTGATCAGGGAAATCGATTTCCCAATCGATTGGATGGAAGACAGGGGCTTGGCCAAATGAACAAAATCGATTAGCCAATCGATTTCGAAATCAATTTTCAAAGGAATCAGTTAAGAAATCGATTGCCCAATCGATTAGGCCTTAAGTCAGGGGCTCAGGAACCAATCAATCGATTTACCAATCGATTGAATTCAGCCCAGGATTCTGTTTTCATTAAGAATCCCTCACCAAATCGATTAGGAAATCGATTGGCTCGAAACCAGGGGCTCAGGAACCAATCAATCGATTTACCAATCGATTGAATTCAGCCCAGGATTCTGTTTTCATTAAAAATCTTCACCCCAATCGATTGCCCAATCGATTGGCTCAGTGAAAATCCTCATTTTTAGTTGTATGATTAATTGCTCATGAATCTATCCATGTTTTGTTTTATCATGTGTTAATTAGGAGATCGAGAACTGCATTTTACCTTCATTTTCATTGGCAATGTAATGTATGAACTTTTCGCACATTGAAAATCCTGTTAAGGTGCATGCTTAGTTAAAAAGTTGTTTTGAGCATTCAAAAACTTAATTGCTATGTGTTATCTGTTATTTTCTGGTTGGTGACCCTTTACACTATTGTGGAAATCTGGGCTTTGCCCTCAGATGAGAGTCAGGACGGCCCTACTGGTTCGTACCCTACGGACAGGGATGGAGATGGGAATGCTTGACTGCGGTTGTGTTAGGAGGATCTCACGGGGCGCGTGGAGATTACTCAGGGTGTATAGTTTTTGGTAGGATGATCAGATTAGGATGATGTATAGGGACTAGGGGTCCTTCTTTTTGGTTTGGAGTATTTTAGTTTTGGAAAACTGTACTTATACAAATATTATCAGTTTTATATCATCTTTGAATGGGTTCCATGTACCATTTGATGTTTATGTAGAAATGTTTTGGATTTGTAATTGGAGAAACTTTTCCGCTGCTTGTAAATTATAATGACTCAATTATTTATCCAAAAGCATTTCCTGATTTATTTCTTTGTTCGTTTTTAATTACTTTTAGAAAAAAAAAATATACCCTCGCTTTGAAAAACGGGGTGTTACATTGTGGTATCAGAGCATAGGTTTAGTTTTCTTTGGGAGCTGTGGAACCTTGGTTATAGATTGTAGGTCGACCTATAAGTTAGGAGTTGTTATCTGATCATGTGTCGGTTTAGGTGACTTGAGTTGTCAAGTCCAATTTAATTGTGTGTTGTTAGTCGGACGTTAGTTTAGAATTATTTGAAGTAGTGTTAAAACTCTACTTGATGATGGTTCTTATAGGAAACCATGCCGCCCAGAAGGAATGACGCTCCGAGAGCCAACGCTAGGAATGACCAAATGGCGGAGGCTATGAACAACATGGCTGCTTCTGTCGCTGCACAGACCGCTGCCAAGACTCAACGGGATCTTGAAAAGAGGGGAAGAGAGATCCGTGCTGCAGAATCAAGAGGGTTGGAAGACTTCCGTCGTTACAATCCTCCTAAGTTCAAGGGGGATGAGGGTTCAGAGAAGGCGGATCAATGGATCCAAGAAGTGGAGAAAATCTTTGATATGATTAACTGCCAGGCTGGAGTGAAGGTCAGCTATGCCACGTATATGTTGCTAGGGGATGCTGAATACTGGTGGAGGAGTGCAAGGTTGTTGATGGGAGCAGCCCACGAGGAGGTGAACTGGGAATCGTTCAAAAGAAAGTTTTTAGACAAATACTTTCCGATGAGTACCAGGACTAAGTTGGGTGACGACTTTCTGAAACTTCACCAGGGGAGCCTGACTGTGGGCGAGTATGCTGCTAAATTTGAATCACTATCGAGGCATTTCAGGTTCTTCCGTGAAGAAATTGATGAACCGTTCATGTGTCATCGTTTCCAAGACGGATTGAAGTATGAGATTCAAGATTCCGTCTTACCTTTGGGAATTCAACGTTTCCAAGCGCTGGTAGAGAAATGTAGAGAAGTGGAAGATATGAAGAACAAGAGGGCTAGCCGAGTTGGGAATTTTAATTCGGGAGGCCCTAGTCGGGCGACTTATCAGAATAGGGGAAAACAAGTGGCTAAACCTTATAATCGCCCCCAGAATAACAACGGTGGACCGAGTCGCCCAGGGAACCAGAATTTCGGAAGGCAAATGGGGCAAGTGCTTCGATGTTTCCGATGTGGGGGAGAAGGACACTATGCTAGTGCTTGTACCACTAACATCCCCATCTGTCACAATTGTCAGAAGTCGGGGCACATGGCAAGGGAGTGCACGGCTCCAAAGGTGGAACCAGTGGTGAATGTAGCTAGGGCTACCCGTCCTACTGCTAGAGGACGCATTTATTGTGTGAATGCTGAAGAGGGAAATCCATCTGGTAATCTGATTCAGCGTGATTGTGAGATTGCAGGTAACACTCTAACTGCACTCTTTGATTCGGGGGCAACCCATTCCTTCATTGCTATGGACTGTGTGAATCGCTTGAAGTTATCTGTGTCTGCTTTACCTTTTGATTTGGTTGTTTCCACGCCTGCTAAGACCTTAACCGTAAATTCAGCATGTTTACATTGTCGAATGACTATTCAGAATAGGGATTTCTTGGTTAATCTAATTTGTTTACCGCTACAATCACTCGAGGTCATCCTCGGTATGGATTGGATGTCTTATCATTATGTGATCTTGGATTGTGCTCGTAAATTGGTTCTTTTCCCCGAACCAGGAGTTGTTAAGTATTTAGCTGCTAACAAACTCCGAGTGTCGCTAAGTGAAGGGACTCATGAGTTTTTGTCTCTGGCAAATGTGGAGGCAAAGATAAATGTGGATATAGAAGATGTGATACTTGTCAACGAGTATCGGGATGTATTTCCAACGGAAATTCCAGGATTGCCACCGGTAAGAGAAGTGGAATTCTTCATTGATTTGCACCCAGGAACGGGACCTATTTCAATGGCACCTTATCGAATGTCGCCATTGGAATTAAATGAGCTCAAAGGCCAAATTGAAGACTTGTTGGAGAAGAAATTCATCAGACCAAGTGTATCACCATGGGGAGCTCCAGTTTTGCTAGTTAAGAAGAAGGACGGAAGCTCGCGCCTATGTGTGGATTATAGACAGCTTAACAAGGCAACTATTAAGAATCGTTATCCTTTGCCACGAATCGATGATTTGATGGATCAATTGAGAGGGGCCGCGATATTTTCGAAGATTGACTTGAAGTCGGGTTACCATCAGATTCGAGTAAGGGAAGGAGACATTCAGAAAACAGCTTTCAGAACCCGCTATGGACATTATGAATACCTGGTTATGCCGTTTGGAGTTACCAATGCACCGGCAATTTTCATGGACTACATGAACAGAATCTTTAATTCATTCCTTGATAAATTCGTGGTGGTATTCATTGATGATATATTGATTTATTCAAGGACTGAAGAAGAGCATGGAGAACATTTACGACAGGTTCTTGAGATTTTACGCGAGAAGCGATTGTATGCCAATCTGTCGAAGTGTGAATTTTGGCTAGAGAAAGTGAATTTCTTGGGACATGTGATAACCAAGGAAGGAATCGCTGTAGATCCGGCTAAGATTGAGGCGGTTCTTGCTTGGAAACAGCCTCAGACTGTCACTGACATACGAAGTTTTGTGGGACTGGCAGGGTACTACAGGAGGTTTATCGAAGGTTTTGCTAAGATTGTGGCTCCACTGACACAACTTACCAGAAAAGATCAACCGTTCGCATGGACGGAGAAGTGTGAAGAAAACTTCCAGTTACTAAAGAGAAAATTGACGACCTCACCTGTATTGGTATTACCGCAATCAGAAGAACCCTATGAAGTTTATTGTGATGCATCTCACCAAGGGTTAGGATGTGTTCTGATGCAACACAAGAAAGCTGTGGCTTATGCCTCGAGACAATTGAAGATTCATGAGAGGAACTATCCTACTCATGATTTGGAGCTTGCCGCGGTTGTTTTTGCATTAAAGATCTGGAGGCACTATTTATATGGGTGTACGTTCACCGTGTTCAGCGAGCATAAAAGCTTGAAATATTTGTTTGATCAAAAGGAGTTGAACATGCGCCATAGACGATGGATGGAGACTCTCAAGGACTTTGATTTCACACTGCAGTACCACCTTGGGAAGGCCAATGTAGTGGCTGATGCGTTGAGCAGAAGAAGTGTATCGGTGTCTTCACTAATTATGGCTAGACAACAAGAGTTATGGGAAGCTTTTAGAGACCTGCACTTGAACGTACAGTTTGCACCGGGAATTTTGAAATTCGGAATGATTAAGATCTCGAGTGGATTACTTGAAGACATTGCGAATTCTCAGGATGACGTCTTAATTCAAGAGAAGAGGAATCTAATAGTACAAGGGAAGACGACTGAGTTCAAGATTGGGGCAGATAATATTTTGAGGTGTAATGGTAGGATCTGTGTACCAGAAATTACAGCTATGCGGAAAACAATTTTGGAAGAGGCGCATAAGAGTAAGCTGAGTATTCATCCTGGAGCAACAAAGATGTATCAGGAT
>NC_021160.2:33214173-33215700 GCF_000331145.2 Cicer arietinum | reverse complement strand
TAAAGATTCTGTTCATGTAGTCCATGAAAATTGCTGGTGCATTGGTAACTCCAAACGGCATAACCAGATATTCATAATGTCCATAACGGGTTCTGAAAGCAGTTTTCTGAATATCTCCTTCCCTTACTCGAATCTGATGGTAACCCGACTTCAAGTCAACATAATGTCCATAACGGGTTCTGAAAGCAGTTTTCTGAATATCTCCTTCCCTTACTCGAATCTGATGGTAACCCGACTTCAAGTCAATCTTCGAAAATATCGTGGCCCCTCTCAATTGATCCATTAAATCATCGATGTGTGGCAAAGGATAACGATTCTTAATAGTTGCCTTGTTAAGTTGTCTATAATCCACACATAAGCGCGAGCTTCCGTCCTTCTTCTTAACTAGCAAAACTGGAGCTCCCCACGGTGATACACTTGGTCTTATAAATTTCCGTTCCTGGGTGCAAATCAATGAAAAATTTCATTTCTCTTACCGGTGGCAATCCTGGAATTTCCGTTGGAAATACGTCCCGGTACTCATTGACAAGCATCACATCTTCTATGTTCACATTTATCTTTGCCTCCACATTAGCCAGAGACGAAAACTCATGAGTCCCTTCACTTAGCGATACTCGGAGTTTGTTAGCAGCTAAATACTTAACAACTCCTGGTTCGGGGAAAAGAACCAATTTACGAGCACAGTCCAAGATCACAAAATGGTAAGACATCCAATCCATACCGAGGATGACCTCGAGTGACTGTAGCGGTAAACAAATTAAATTAACCAAGAAATCCCTATTCTAAATAGTCATTTGACAATGTAAACATGCAGAATTTATTGTTAAAGTCTTAGCAGGAGTGGAAACAACCAAATCAAAAGGTAAAGCAGACACAGATAACTTCAAGCGATTCACACAATCCATAGCAATGAAGGAATGGGTTGCCCCTGAATCAAAGAGTGCAATTAGAGTGTTAAGTGCAGTTAGGGTGTTACCTGCAATCTCACAGTCACGTTGAATCAGATTGCCAGATGGGTTTCCAGCTTCAGCACTCACGCAATAAACGCGTCCTCTAGCGATAGGACGAGTAGCCCTAGCTACATTCACAACTGGTTCCACCTTTGGAGCCGTGCAATCCCTTTCTATGTGCCCTGGCTTCCGACAATTGTGACAGGTGGGGACATTAGAGGTACAAGTACTAGCATAATGTCCCTCTTCCCCACATCGGAAACATCGAAGTACTTGTCCCAATTGTCTTCCGAAATTCTGGTTCCCCGGACGATTCTGCCCACCGTTGTTACTTTGTGGTCGATTATAGGGTTTTGCAACTTGTCTCCCCTTGTTCTGATAATTCACCCGACTAGGGCCTCCCGAATTAAAATTCCCTCCTCGGTTAGCCCTCTTATTTTTCATATCCTCCACTTCTCTACATTTCTCTACAAGCGCTTGGAAACGCTGAATTCCCAAGGGCAAGACGGAGTCTTGAATCTCATACTTTAGCCCGTCTTGGAAACGATGACACATGAATGGTTCATCAATTTCTTCA
>NC_021160.2:33207959-33213373 GCF_000331145.2 Cicer arietinum | reverse complement strand
ATGAAATTTGTAACACCCCGTTTTTCAAAGCGAAGGTATATTTTTTTTTTTCAAAAGGAATTAAAATAGAACAGAGAATTAAATCAGGAAATGCCTTTGGATAAATAATTGAGTCATTATAATTTACAAACAGCGGAAGAGTTTCTCCAATTATAAATCCAAAACATTTACACAACAACAAATGGTACATGGAACCCATTCAAGTAAAAAGTCAAACTGACAATATTAGTATAAGTACAGTTTTCCAAACTAAAAATACTCCAATCCAAAAAGAAGGACACCTAGTTCCTATACATCATCCTAATCTGATCATCCTACCAAAAAGCTATACACCCTGAGTATCTCCACGCGCCCCGTGAGATCCTCCTAACGTAGCTGCAGTCAAGCGTTCCCATCTCCATTCCCGTCCGTAGGGTACGAACCGGTAGGATCGTCCTGACTCTCATCTGAGGGCAAAGCCCAGATTTCCACAATAATTGTAAAGGGTCACCAACCGAAATTAACAGATAACACATAACATTTAAGTTTTAAATGCACAAAATAACCTTTCAACTAAGCATGCACCTTAAAAGGATTTTCCATATGCTAAAAGTTCATATAATACTTGCCAATTAACAATGAACCCAAAATGAAGTTCTCAAACCATCAAGTAATACATAACTGACCAAAGCATTGATAAATCAATTGAGCAATCGATTATCTAACTCAAAATAAGGACTTTTGTTGAGCCAATCGATTGCCAAATCGATTTGGTCAGTTCTGTTGAGTTTCTGCATGACCAAATCGATTTCTAAGTCGATTTTGTCAGTTTTGATGAGTCCATGTGTTGCCAAATCGATTTCCAAATCGATTTTGGCAGTTTTTCTAAGTTCCTGCCTCTCTGCCAATCGATTTCCAAATCGATTTCTTAAAAGATTTTGAAAGATATATTTATACAATCGATTGGCAAATCGATTAGGTTAAAATAGTGAACTTCCTGCAACTCATCCAATCGATTGGGAAATCCATCTCTTATTATTTTTTACCTGAATATTTAAATATGAATTTTCAAATTTTAGATTACATAATGTATATATATGACACTAGATTTCCACAAAAACTATATTTAGATCAACACCAATTTAACAACAACATTATAAAAGTTCATATAACTCTTTCACACAAAAAACAGTAACAATACACTACATGCAATCAATCTTTAAATTTGTTCAAAACATAACAAATAATATTTGATTTAAGACAATATCTAAATGGAAGTAATCAATGCACAAGGTTATCATCCATATCATCATCCATCTCTTCATTTTCATTATAACCTTCTCCTTCTGGTTGAAGTGTAGAATTTTGATTACAATGAGGCACAGTACTCTCAAACATCCACTCCCAATGCACCATCTTTTTTTTTAATCATTTCTTGTTCAAGACTCTTTTGTTGAAGTTCAATCGTTAAAGCTTTAATCTTAGCTTCCATAGCAGCAACCTTTCCTGATGATACATCAAAAACTGTAGACGATGATTTTATGAATGCTTTGATAGTTGCATCTTGAGATCCTAATCTAAATATGTGTCATTTCTTGTTAATGCCTCCAACAACTTGTTAATACCTCCAGCAACTTCCATGTATATACTATTATCAGACAGTTGCCAACTACCATCGCCATTATGAGAGTATTGTTTCTCAAACATTAGAGTTTGGTACATTTCCTAAAAAAAAAGTTATCATTAGTGTATATATATATATAGTTTGTAAACACATTACTTTAAGGATGGTGTATACATACAACTATCTTAACTTGTTTTTCATTAAACCACTCATCTGATTTCCTTTTTGGCCTATGAAGTCGCTCATAAACTTCAAAATTGGTTGGTTCTCTATTCAACTCCACCCTCTAATAAAGTAACCAACAATCGTTATGTTAGTATAAATATGATTAAATTGTCATTCCAACAATTAGATTATGTTAGTATAAATATGATTACTAACCATTTTTTTTGACATGTTCTCTGGAAGTTATGGATCCTCCACTATGCACATTTTGTCCAACTTGAGATTGCCTATTTTGCTTATTAATCATATAATTTTTTTGCGATGTCTCAGCTTGCATTGAGCTTTAAATTGTTCTAAATTTATTCCCTAATCCAATCACCTATATCCTCACCATTACGCACCTTGAACAAAGCATTTTTTAGGGCCAAAGATCCCCTACTGCTAAAGTTTTTTTTAATGTTTGCTTCATCCTTCTCACGCCATTTGTATTTTTCCTAGAAGCAAAAGAATCATGTGTGAAACCTGACATAAATAGGAAAGTAAAACTTTTGAAGGTAATCAAACATTATCACATCAAAACTGAACTTAATCACCACCATAATCTAAGTCCTAATAATATGTGTAACAGAAATTCAGTGACTTGAAAATTTAGGAACATGAATATTCAATATGCAAATATTATATTATTTGCAACCTTTATGCATCTTGTGATATCAACAAGTTTACCCATTTTCACAATTTAACAATTTTCAATTTATATTCAAGAGGAGACAATTTTTTAAATATCATAGTTTTCACTATCTATATATTGGTAGGGAATTCCACGCAATACCTTAAAGTCCTCTAACCAAGAACACATTTTGTCATCGTCCACATTACTCCAACATGACCACGCCCCTCCAAAATTTTCCTTGAATATTTTTGTGATAACACCCTTCACTTTGGATTCTGGTTCAAAGCTAAAAGTATAAAAAATAACCTTGTTAGAGGCAATTTAATACATGCATCTATAAAACTACATTTATAAAATTAAAGTTACTTATTTCCAAGTGTCGATTGTATCCAAATTCTTCCATCTGCATCCTTTGAACCCCACTTGATGTTATCTGGTTGGTGCATGCCTAGTTTTGGGATGAATGAGTGGGGATGACGTAGGAGTCTGGACAGTTTAGAAGAACATATAATTGTCCAGCTTTCATTTTCCTTTCTTCTAAAAACATGAGGTGCATTTTCCAGAAAGACGTCCGAGATAATTATATATAGATAGGGGTTGTGCAACAAAACAACCTTCACCTCCATCATCATTTTATGGCACTCTTGTCCTCCTACATGGAACATTAGATGGATAATAGTACAATGCAAATATAGAGGTCTCCTCCACTAAGTATGCTTCACAAATAGAGCCCTCAACAACAACTGTGTTGGTGACCTTGACTTTTAAGGTACGAATAAACCTAATAAAAGTATTTGAAGAAATTAATACAATAAGTACTACATGGTAATAATTAAAAACGTTGATAGATGACCCAACCTTTCAAAAGGATACATCCATCGGTATTGCACATGACCACCAACCCTACCTTCAAATGGTAAATGAATTGGAAGATGCTCCGTAGAGTCAAAGAAACTAGGGGGAAATATTTGTTCAATCTAGCTTTGAGTGACCAATCTAGCTTTGTTGCGAACAACTATGCCATTCTCATCAAGTTTATTTTTAAACACCCATTTTGTACCAATGATGTGTTTATTTCCAAGATAAGGAACAAGTTCCCATACTTGGCTTCTTTCAAATTGATTGAGTTCTTCTTTCATGGAAAGTATCCATTGATCATCTTTAAGTGCTTCACCAATTTTTGAGGGTTCGATTTGAGAAACAAATGTCATGTTTAAGCAAGCATTTTGTAGTTTTAATCTTGGTGTGACTCCTTTATTGATATCACCTATGATGTTGTCAATTGGATGATATCTATGGGTTCTCCATTCTTTAGGAAGATCATCATTTTGCCTTTCAATGTTGACTTCACTTTCTTGACCTGGTTGATCAGTTTGATGTTCTTTGCTTGTATCATCACTTTCAAAAACATCATCATCACAAGAAATAATATTTTCCTCTTTTATGGGGTTAGTTTCATCAAAAGTTACATGCATTGATTCTTTGACTAATAAAGTTCTTTTATTGAAGATTCTAAATGCTTTACTAGATAAAGAGTAACCGATAAATATACCTTCATCAACTTTTTCATCAAATTTTCCAAGGTTTTCTTTACTGTTGTTTAACACAAAACACTTACATCCAAAAATGTGGAAGTGAGAGATATTGGGTTTTCTTCCTTTGTAGAGTTCATGCGGGGTTTTCTTAAGAATTGGCTGAATGATTACCCGGTTGGAAACATAGCATGATGTGTTTACAGCATCTGCCCAAAAATATTTTGGTAGATTTGAGTCGCTTAGCATAGTTCTTGCGAGCTCTACCAAATATCTGTTCTTTCTTTCAACAACCCCATTTTGGTCTGGTGTCCTTGGTGCAGAAAAATTGTGGAAAATGCCATTTTCTTCACAAAATTATTCAAATGAAGTATTTTGAAATTCTCTTCCATGATCACTTCTAATTGATACAATTTTGGCAGATTGTTCGTTTTGGACTAGCTTGGCATAGTTTTTAAATGCCTTAAAAGCTTCATTTTTACTTGCCAAAAATAAGGTCCAAGTGAACCTTGAGTAATCATCAACAGTAACTAGTCCATATGAGTTTCCACCAAGACTTTTAGTTCTTGATGGACCAAACAAGTCCATATGTATCAATTGTAGTGGTCTAGAGGTTGAAATGACATTTTTAGGTTTGAAAGAACTTTTTGTTTGCTTACCTTTTTGACATGCGTCACACAATTTATCCTTTATAAATTTCATTTTTGGTAAGCCTACAACAAGATCATGCTTGACCAATTTGTTTAAATGATCCATGTGAATATGAGCAAATCTCTTATGCCATAGCCAAGCATCATTATTGTCGCTTACCAAAAGACATTTCATTTTTAAGGATAAATCGTCAAGATTATGTATAAAGATGTTTTTGAAACGTTTACCGATAAATTGTATTTCATTTGTAGCTTCATTTTGGATGATACATTCATCTTTGTTGAAGGTTATCTTGTATCCTTTATCGCAAAGCTGACTAATGCTTATGAGATTGTGTTTTAGACCTTCAATATATAGTACATCTTCAATCGAGGGGGATGGGACTGTGCCAACTTTTCCAATGCCTAAAATTTTTTCTTTGTTGTTGTCTCCATAGACCACATATCCCTTTGATTCAAGAGTCAATGCTGAAAATTTTGTTATATCACCCGTCATATGTTTAGAGCATCCACTATCTAAGTACTACATATTTGAGGTACTTTTTGTGCATACCTGCAATATTAAAATCAAATTTTATTATGTACCCAATGTGTTTTGGGTCCTTGATGGTTAGTATCTTTCTCTATCCACATGTGCCCTTTTGGAATACTAATGTTTCTAACATGACAAGTATTAGGAGTGTGACCCTTGAGACCACAATAAGAACAAGTAGGAATAAATCTATTTTTAAAAGCATGTGTATGAGATTTACTATGAATAATTTTCACTTTATAAAGGTGATCCTTTTTCA
>NC_021160.2:33206569-33207759 GCF_000331145.2 Cicer arietinum | reverse complement strand
CATATTTGAGGTACTTTTCGTGCATACCTGCAATATTAAAATCAAATTTTATTATGTACCCAATGTGTTTTGGGTCCTTGATGGTTAGTATCTTTCTCTATCCACATGTGCCCTTTTGGAATACTAATGTTTCTAACATGACAAGTATTAGGAGTGTGACCCTTGAGACCACAATAAGAACAAGTAGGAATAAATCTATTTTTAAAAGCATGTGTATGAGATTTACTATGAATAATTTTCACTTTATAATGGTGATCCTTTTTCATAATTATAATCTTTTCTTGATTGGATTGATTACTTGCTTTGATAAAAAATTTCTTATTCAAGTTTGGTTTATCAAATTTTAAGTATCCAAGACCACTTTTGTCATTTGCGTATCTTTGCATATTTAAAACATTTTCCAAGCCTATTTGTCCTTTTTCGTATCGTTCAATTACTCTATTTAATTGAACAATCTTGAAGGAGAGGGAATCACATTTATTGCATGCAAAATTCTGTTTTAGTTTTTCATGATTCTTTTCCATAGTGTCAACTTTTTCTTGAAGACTTGAGATTTGTCTCTTTTGTGTTGACACTAGTTTGAACAGATTTTTGCATTCAATAAGTAGTTCCTTGATGGCGTTTTGAGCCTCATTATATTCTAGAATCAATTCACTATTAGTTTTATGATGATGAAGGGAGTCTATGTTACTAACCTCTTCTTCGTTATCTGATTGATGTGATGCCATCAATGCAACATTAGCGCATTCTTCACTTTCTGTTTCTGAAGATGAACTCACTTCGTTGTCTTCCCAAGCTATGTATGCCTTCTTGAAGTCTTTCTTTTTGGTGACATTTTTCTTAATTAGGTTTGGACAATCTGCCTTGATATGTCCTTGTTTTCCGCATTCAAAGAAGTGAAGTTTTGATTTGAAGTAGAACTATCTTTCTTCCTAAAACTTTTCCTTTTGAAAGTTCTATCATTTTTAAGAAACTTACCAAATTTCTTAACAAGGAATGTAATATTTTCATCTTCATCTGAATTTCCGTCTTTTATTTGTTCTCTTGATTCGGTCTTAGAGCAGTGTTTTTGGTCTTCTTTTCTTGACTTTCATTTTGTTCTAACCTTCCAAGTTCGATTTCGTGCTCTTGGAGTTTTCCAAAAAATGCAGAAAGAGACATCTTTGATAGGCTTTTCTTTTCAGAAATTG
>NC_021160.2:33204778-33205840 GCF_000331145.2 Cicer arietinum | reverse complement strand
GTGAAGATTTTTCTAAGAGCCGTCAAGTGGTTGGTCAGATGAGAAAATCTTTTCTGCTAGTCCAGAATAGATTCTCTGGGCTGCATTCGGAACAATTCATACTCTTGAGATAATGTGTTGAGTTTGGAACGCTTTACCTCAATAGTTCCTTCATGTGTTATTTCAAGGGTATCCCAGATTTCTTTAGTTGTTTTGCAATGAGATATACGGAAAAATTTGTCCATTCCAAGTGTTGATTGTAACATGTTTTTGGCCTTTTTATCAAACAATACTTTCCTTTTGTCATCATCTGTCCGTGAGACTTTTATCTTTACTTCTTCTTTATCATTGATAACTGTTTTTGGAACATAGGGACCATTTTCTACCGCTTCCGATATATCATCTCCTTGTGCCTCAAGATATGCTTGCATGCGTATCTTCCAAAAATCATAGTGTTCACCAATGAAACATGGTGGTTTATTGCTACTACCACTATCTCTAAAAACTTGTTGTGCGGAAGCCATTAATAAGGATCGAGGAGCAAATTACTGGAACCTTCTCTGATGCCAATTGTAAGAACAGAGGTACGCCTAAGAGGGGGGTGAATTAGGTGTTAGTAAATTTTCTTGTTTTCAATGATATGGTAATTGATTTTTCTGAATTAATATAATGTCTACTAATAGTAAGGTACAATAAATAAATGAACACAATATATTTATCCTGGTTCCCCTTAAAACCAAGGGTACATCCAGTCCTCTTGCACACCACAAGAGATTGATCCACTAATTGTCAGAAAATGTACAACTCCCACCCTGGGATTCTTGCTACAAACTTCTAACAACATTTCTAAGATAGCACACCACTATCTTAGATTAAGCTACTTTTAAGAAAGTATTACTTTCTTTTACAAGTGATACAATATGATTTGAATAAGAATAAGGAGAGGTATATTGATAAACAATCCAATAAAAATTCAAGTACTTGAGAACCTTTCTGAATGATATGAAAATGAAATGCAAGTACTTTGTAAAAAATCAGAATTTTGTTCAAAGTTGTTCAAGGTATTGATTCAAGGATTGTGTC
>NC_021160.2:33199719-33204194 GCF_000331145.2 Cicer arietinum | reverse complement strand
TACAAACTTCTAACAACACTCCTAAGATAGCACACCACTATCTTTAGATTAAGCTACTTTTAAGAAAGTATTACTTTCTTTTACAAGTGATACAATATGATTTGAATAAGAATAAGGAGAGGTATATTGATAAACAATCCAATAACAATTCAAGTACTTGAGAACCTTTCTGAATGATATGAAACTGAAATGCAAGTACTTTGTAAAAAATCAGAATTTTGTTCAAAGTTGTTCAAGGTATTAATTCAAGGATTGTGTGTGTAGTTTGATCTGAAGTTATGGGGTATTTATACTCCATAAACATCTCTTCAAATTCGTGGCCATTGATCCGAGAGGTTTGATGAAAAAATACAATGATCTGGAGCCATTCCAGATCTGAAACATTGTATTGCTTACAGTTGTATTCGAATACAGGATGTATGTATTCGAATACACCTCTTTGTAACGTTCAAAAATATTCAAAAATTACACCTTGTATTCGAATACACATGTGTGTAGTCGAATACTGATTAGTGAAAATTTGCCACTGACTTACTTTGTATTCGACTACAGAAGGTTGTAGTCGAATACAGTTATAAGGATTTTGGCCACTGACTTGAAGTGTATTCGACTACACATAGTCGTAGTCGAATACAACTTTGAGACTTTTGCTTCTGACTTGCTTTGTATTCGAATACAGGATGCTGTATTCGAATACACTTATGTATTTTGTCAAAAATATTAGTTTTAAGACTTTGTTAATGCTATTTTGACTTTTGAAAATACTTTATATGCATATATAAATATGACTTGTTCTCATGTAATTGAAGTATTGGTTTGTATCATATAACTTTACATTTTAACATTTAATATTTGGATTTGAAGCTTTATTAATGAAGATATTTGAACTTCTTGTTGAGGTTGTTGTTTTGACCATAATGGTTGATCTTTGTCTTCATCAAAAACTTGTAGTTTACAATATTTTTTGTTAGTTATTAAAAAGAGTTGTGGTTGAGTTAGTACAAAAAATTTATATACTTTAAAACAGTCTCTATTTTTGTTTATATATAAGGAGTTAATTATTTTATGAAGAATTTCATTAAACATTATTTAAAATTTTATTTCGGTTTATATAATTATAGTCTTGATAATAATTTATTATATTGTTTGCAAATGCTCCCCTAATTGACATAATAGTATGTCGGATTTATGCCTAACTACTGGATTTGGACTAATCATGGAGAAGAGTCTCCAGCGGCGCCTAATACTAGTACATCTATGGAGAATTATAACACAGGTCCTTCAAGTAGTACTACCATGTTAGGTATAGATTATTATAACTATCAACACTTTGAGGCGATGAATGATATGATCTCGGATGCTGTTGGGGTTAATTTGTCATTCAATGAAGATCAATATGACGATACCGATGGACTTCCCAATGAAGAAGCTCAGAGATTTTATGGTCTTTTGAAAGAGACAAATAAACCGTTGTTTGAAGGTTCTTCAAACTCAAAGTTATCAATGTGTATTAGACTATTAGGTCTAAAGTCTCAATTTCATGTTCCTGATTTAGCTTTGGATTTCATGACTAAAATGATGCTAGATGCAACACCTGTTAGAGATGGTTTGCCGCAAAGTTATTATGATGCGAAACGGTTAGTGTCAAAGTTAGGATTAGGTGTCAAGAGGATTGATTGTTGTGTTAAAGCTTGCATATTGTATTATGACAATGAATTTGGTATGAATGATGCTAACTTAGTTGAATGTAAGTTTTGTCAACAACCAAGGTATAACCAAAGGAATAACTCTAGGGTAAGTAGGGGAAAATCAATTCCAAGGAAAGCAATGTTTTACCTACCTATTGTATCAAGATTGCAGAGAATGTTTACATCAATACAAACTGCAGGAAAGATGACGTGGCATTATGAGAATAGAAGAAATTAAGGTGACTTGCGACATCTGTCTGATGGTCAGACATGGAAACACTTTGATCAAATGCATCCTGATTTTGCGTCAGATCCACGCAATGTAAGACTTGGATTATCCTCAGATGGATTTACGCCTTACATACAAGCATCGTCTACTCCTTATTCTTGTTGGCCAACTATTGTTACTCCTTACAATCTTCCTCCTGATATGTGTATGTCTAAACCTTATATGTTCTTAGTTGTTGTGATACCAGGTCCTTCTAATCCTACAACTAGTATTGATATTTTTTTACAACCTTTGATTGACGATTTGAAGAGGTTGTGGAGTGGTGTCTTGACATATGATATTGTTCGGAGAGAAAATTTTATGATGAGAGCTGCATTGTTGTGGACCACTAATGATTTCCCCGCTTATGGGATGTTGTCCGGATGGGGCACCCATGGTAAATTAGCTTGTCCTATTTGTATGGAAGATACAAAAGCATTTACTTTAAAATTTGGTGGGAAGGCATCGTGGTTTGACTCGCATCGTAGGTTTTTACCTGCTGATCATGCATTTAGAAGGAACAAAGCTGCATTTATGAAGGGCTATGCAGAAAGTCTAGGACCACCGCTTAAGTTGACATCAGAACAAGTTTGGAATAAAGTAAAAGATATGCCAAAGGTACATGTTGTTAATGGTGTGGCCTGTAAACCACAAGGTTATGGACAATGGCACAATTGGACAAAAAGATGTATTTTTTGGGATCTACCGTATTGGAAATCTTGATGTTATGCATATCGAGAAAAATTTCTTTGACAACATATTTAATGTTGTGATGAATGTGAAAGGGAAAACAAAAGATAATGACAAAGCTAGAAAAGACATAGGTATATATTGAAGACGACCACATTTGTTGTTGGTGGAACAAAACGGCAAGACCCTAAAACCTCGTGCGAATTACACTTTATCTACTGATGAAGCCAAATATGTTTATCGTTGGATCAAAGAGTTGAAGACGCATGACAGTTATTGTTCTAATTTGGCAAGATGCGCTGATGTGGAAAATGGGAGGATGCATGGGATGAAAAGTCATGATTGTCATATATTTTTAGAGTGTTTACTTCCTATTGCCTTTAGTGCTTTACCGACACATGTATTGAACCCACTTATTGAAGTGAGTCAATATTTCAAGAATTTGTGTTCTTCAACACTCTATGATAAAGATCTCATCAAGATGGAAAATGACATTCCGATCATTCTATGTAAGTTGGAGAAAGTATTTCCTCCTGGGTTTTTTGATTCCATGGAGCATCTCTCAGTGCATCTTGCAAGTGAAGCTAGGCTCTAGAGTTTAAGGCTCAATTTTTTCATTTTACCTTCAATCTGAAACAAAACACTTTTTGTTCTCATTATTTCAACAAGAAACGTTGTCACCAGTTAACGGAAGAAACACTACTGATAGTGTTATACGTCATCCACATGCTTTATCAATTTTTTGCTTGTCTGGCCATCATGCTGGTAGGGATTTCCGATTTTCTGGCCAAGTGACAAAGTATTTAATGCGGCACATGTTCACGTTTTGATTATCTGCACTGAAGTTAAACCATACATTGAGTACGTTTTAAATTCCTCTTCTTTTTGATTATATTTGGATGATTAAATTGATATTCACCATATATATGGTCATCGATCAGGGCATTTTTAACTACAGGACAATCATCTGTTGATATACATTCAAATTTCCCATTATGGTTTCAACAACAAGTACATCTCGAAGAACAAACTCCTATCAACATCCACTTAAGGCACTTATCTATGGGCCCGAGTAGAAGTTTCAAAGAATGGCACACCTATTACGTCAATGGATACAAATTTCACACTGAATCTTGGACCGAAGGAAAAGAAACAATTAATAGTGGAGTTTGTATGAAAAGTGTGTCTGATAGTGGTGTAGTAGAAGACTTCTACGACATATTTACGAAATTGCAGGAATATCCAAAACATCACGTGGTAAGAAAAAAGTTGTTAAACCACGTGTTGTTAATGACCCAGCTCTTATGTCGATGCCGACGATTGGTACTAGTGGTGGAGCTATTCCTCTATATCCTAAGGTCCCTATAGAGCCTTATACCATAGAAAAAATAATGAAACCCGGATGTGTTGATTGCTACAATCGCATTGTCATCATTCCAGAAGAAGATGGGTGCAAAAAATATCCACGGTTTGATCCATTTGCCCTGACCCATAATGTAAGACAAGTGTATTATGTTTCTTACCTATCAATTGTCAGAAGCAAACAAGGTTGGTGTCCTGCAATCAAAGCAAGACCAACGAGTGGAATAGAAGAAGTTGAAGCATGTCAAAATAAAGAAGTTGCATATCAAATGGATGAAATACCAAATTTGGATCATGTGATTGGAGATGAGACTATTAGTCAACTTTGTCATGAGCCAAACATTGGAGAAGAAGTTGATGAACAAGAAATAGAAGAATTAGAGAATGATGAAGGCAGTGACTTAATTCACTCATCAAATGACGACGACGGTGATTATGATGACGAAGACAATTAATTAATTACAAAT
>NC_021160.2:33198568-33199598 GCF_000331145.2 Cicer arietinum | reverse complement strand
ATCAATTTTTACATTGTTTCAAAGTAAGTGATTAGATTAATTTATTTAATTACTAATTATACATTTGATTGTTTAATTGAATTATATTTTTAATATTTTTTAAATTTAAACAAACAACAGACTAAATGTACTTGGAAAAGAGAGCATGATGCTGCAATTTTGTCTTCTTTTGACCATCGCTTTTCCAAGCGTCTGTCATCTATGTTGGCGTACGCACGTAATAAGGGAGAGGAAAAACACCTGAGTTGGATTGGTGAAAATGTTTGGAGTGCTTTGTGGAGGAAATGGAACACATATGCTCACAAACAGAAGAGAGAAAAAGCAAAGATTAATAAAGCATCTGAGAGGGGTACCAGTACTCATAAGGGAGATTCCATGTCTGCTGGAGAAATTAAATATTATATGGTAATTACTCTTTATAATATATATCTATTAATTTATATTCAATTAATCATCACATTTTACCAACTTATAAACTTGACATTAATTTAATATTTTAGGAAAAGCAACTTGGAAGGGAGATCACTTAGGCAGAGATACATCGCTATCTTTATGTTAATCCTGAAACAAATGAGTATATTGATGGATTATAAAAAATGATTCAGGTAATTATTATATATTAATTAGTCCTCTAAATTATTATATATTAATTAACTATTTTAATTTTTAATTTTTAATTTTTAATTTTTTTAGTTTTTATATAGGAACAACTTCAACAAGTCATGAAAGAATGGGATGATCATCAAGCTACTCTTCCTCCTACTCAGCGAGCTAGTCCAGTGCAGCGGAAACTATATGGGACCGCAAGTTTTATGAACATCAATGCTGGCAAGTACAAGGGGCGTGTGTTGGGTGTCGGTAGTTTATTATCAACATTTGTGAAAGGTCCAATAGGCTATATTCAGACTGAGACGTCTTCTTCTTATGCTAGTACGGATCGATCTCATCGTTCGTCGATAGATAATCTTGACCAGTTAAAGGAGCAATGGGCAAGTGAGCAAGAAGAAAAGACACAACAGCTGATACAAGC
>NC_021160.2:33180688-33198546 GCF_000331145.2 Cicer arietinum | reverse complement strand
GGCTATATTCAGACTGAGACGTCTTCTTCTTATGCTAGTACGGATCGATCTCATCGTCCGTCGATAGATAATCTTGACCAGTTAAAGGAGCAATGGGCAAGTGAGCAAGAAGAAAAGACACAGCAGCTGATACAAGCAACAATTGATAAATTGAATGAGGAATGGAAACAATAGTTTCAAGAGCAGCAACAGCAGTTTCAGCAGCAACAACAATTTCAACAACAACAATTTTCATTTCCTCCTGTGTTTCATCAACAGTTCCCGCCTCGGCCTCAATACTTGCATCAACAACCACTATTCCAGCAGCAACAAAATAACTCTCAATACTCCCAACAGCAGCAACTGCCTCCAAATTTGCAACAGCAACACCAGGATCCTCCGAACTCTGCCTTCCAGCAACAACATCAGCCAATGTTTCAGCAACAACAATATTTTCATAATTATCAGTATGTTTCGTCATCTTCACATCAACTTCCTCAACCTCAACCCGATCAAACTGTATACCGACCAACTATGCCAACAACTAGCTTGATCAGACCATATTTAAATCAACCTCAACCAGCTATGGCTCCTCCTTCGACTAGTGGTGGTGTAATTAAAGATGAAATCCAATTTCAAACCATGATGTCTCCTCCAACACAAATTAATAATACTTTTGAGGGACTTCTGTCGTCGGGTAACATTGCAGGAAAAAATGATGGTGGGAGTGGAACTGATCAGAGGAATTATTATGAGGATTGATGTATTTGAATAATTTCATAATTTATTTTTGGTTTGTATGAACACATATTTATCTTGTCCTAGTTAATTATTGTGTGTTTAATTTTTGGTTTGTAAGACATTATTTATTAATTTTGGAATGTTTTATTTGGTTTGGTAGTAATTACTTTAATTATTATTAATATTATATTTTTATATATAATAGCTATTTAAATATTTAAATTTAATTTTTATTTAATTTTTATTTAAATTAATCTTTAATTATAATTATAATTTAAATATTATATTTTAAATTTAATTTAAATGATAATTAAATTGTAATATTATATTTTTAATTTAAATTTTTAATTTAAATTTTTTATTTATATTGATATTAGTTTATTATATATAACATATTAAATTTAAATTTAAATTTAAATTTAAATTTAATATAAATTTAAATATTATATTTCAAATTTAATTTAAATTTTAATTTAATTATAAAATTGTAATTTTAATTTAAATTTTAAATTTATATTCGTATTAATTTATTATATATAATATTATTTTTTAGTATTAATTTCGAATTTAAAAAAATAATTTTTTAATAAAGTTAATATTTTGTTGCGGCCTAAACTCTCACAAAATATTTATTTTTTAATCTGGAACATCCTTTGTGGCGGACTAAACCCTCACAAAGGGAAGCATTTGTGGCGGTCTGAGCCCCCACAAAAGCTTAACTTTTTAAAATCAGCTTATCCTTTGTGGCGGCCTAAGCCCTCACAAAGTGAGTCATTTGTGACAGCCTATGCCCTCACAAAAGCAGGCGTTTGTGACGGTCTTTGCCCTCACAAAAGAAAATGAAATTTTCACACTTTGTGGCCGTTTTGGCCGCCAAAAAGGTTTTTGACCAACTTATTTGTGGTTGTCTAAAGCCGCCACAAATGCCTACTTTATGGCTGTTTTTTTTCCCCTTTGTGAGGACTTTTGGCCCTAACAAAATCCATGTTTTCTTGTTGTGTCATTGATTAAATTATTAATATGTCATTAAAAGCATATAGAAAATGTTTTATGTTTATTTATAAAATTGTAACATTATTTTTATAAAGAAAACATATAAACTTATGTGAGAGTATACTAAGGGTATCAATCAGAAAAATAACAAAGTTTTCTTCCTTCCTTAGCAGTAAAATTGTTATAAGGCTTCAACAAATCATGATTGAGAGTGACATTGCAACTAAATTTATCAGATGCATATTTCTGATTCATGTTTTTGTTGCATCAGGGTAAAAACAGAAAGCTACAACAAACTTCCAATTTCAAATTTTTTAAACAAATAAATCTTAACAAAACCAGAGTACAATGAAAAATAAGAATACAAAAAAAACGATTTTAATATATAACAATCTAATAGAAGAACTACATCCTAAATCTTGTAAAAAATAAACTACTAAGGTGTAGAATGAAAAAGCTATTAAAGTAAACAAAACTATCTAAGAAATTATTGAAGGTTAAAATTTCACAAAGGAATCAAATGCTAAGAGAGAAACACATACTTTAGGGACTCAACACAGAGGGTGAAAGAGGAAGATGACAAAATAGAGTTTGAATCTGAAATATATTGAAACTTTAGAGGGATATATAAGGAAAATAGTGATGCAAGTAAATGAATGTAGTATGAAAGAAACGTACATTAAGTTTACGATGCAGAAATTAGGGCTTGCAAAGCGAAACAACAAATTAGCAACACCAATCGATTGGAAGCAACACGTGAGATTTAGGATTTATGAAGAAAAAGGTGCTTTACGGGAGAAGAAGTTTCAACAACATGAGTAATTGTATGGGGAGGGGTGGAGAAAATGCATCGTCGTGTTTATTGAATGTTGAGGGTTGAAGAAAATAGAGTTAATGGATCTTAACTAATTAATTGGATTTTGATTTTTTTTTTTGTTTTTCTAAATAATAATAATATTAATTACTAAATTTGAAGGGTTGGAGAAAATTTTAAAGGGAGTGAAACTTCTATAGTTGGAAGGATTTTTTTATGAAAAATTTGGACTTGAGAGCTAAAACAGATAAATGATTTTTTTTTTTTCTTGATTCATTTGGAGAAGGAAATAAGAGACGAAAAATGTTTGAAACTAATATTTTCGGTCTCTAAATATACATATTTCCAATTAGACACGTATTTGGAGACGGACAACATTTGAGAAGTCATTGATCCGTCTCTACATTTTGTCTCTATAAAATTTTTGATTTTTAGAGTACAAGTTTGATTTATTAAAAAAAGATCTAGAGACGAGTTTGAAGACATACTAACTTTGTGACGGATTATTCCGTCTCAAAATTTCTTCTCAAACATAAAACTTTTTACATCCGTCTCAATAAATTATTTTTCATCTCCAATTCTATCTCCATTGACTATAGACAACATTCGTAATAAATTAGATTTTTCTAATAATGCTAGCATTTAATTCATTTTGTATGAAAATAATTAACATAGTAGCCGGCAATTCCACATGAGGTAACAATACAGGGAAATTTCCCTTTCATACATATTATATGCTTTGTGTTGTTGTGGACTATATATTAAACTCATTTTCATCAATGAAAACAGAAATATATAAAGGTCGTAAAGAATAGATCACGCAAACCAACCATCAGAAAGAGACAAGTTTGGTTGAGTTAATGAATATATAAATAAAGAACATACTAGAAGATAGAAAAAGGGAGAGAGAAAAAAAAAATATGGATGTGAAGAAAATAGTAGTGGTGGTAGAAGATGTAGATGCAGCTAGAATTGCTCTTAAATGGGCTCTTATAAACATAATTAGATATGGTGACACAATCACACTTCTTCATGTTTACAATTCAACCACAAGATCAAAAAGTAGAAGCAGAGCTCGTCTTCTTCGACTCAATGGTTTTCGATTAGCACTTTCTTTTCAAGACATATGCAACAATTATCCCAATGTATGTAACCTTTTTAATTTCATCAATTATTAATTTATATGTTGTTGGTTTTTATTGGTTTTGTTTATGTTTTAAATTAACAGATATGTGTCATATATAAATCTTAGGATTGTGTTGCAGACAAAGGTTGAGATTATTGTGAAAGAAGGGGATCAAGAAGGAGCAAAGATTGCTGCTACTGTTAGTGAGATTGGTGCTTCCTTGCTTATTGTTGGACTCCATGATCATAGTTTTCTTTACAAGTAAGTTCCGTTGTGAAAATATTAATTTTAAGTTTATTTTTGGGGACAATTAATCAAAGGGTTATAGTAGCATATTAGAATTAATTAAAGGGAAATTCATATTTGATCACTAAGGTTTTGAAATTGAAGTCGTTGTGATTCAATGTTAATGATGTGATTTCAATTGCCGCATCGATGTAACAGATCTCAACCACCTTAAATTATGACAACAATTGTGATCACGAATTTTATTCATAACATTGATGAAAAATGTTGCTAATAATGTATGTGCCCTCCGGTTCTCTTCCTTCATTGCTTTTTGGGACAAATTTCATTTTAATATTTGTTATAAATGAAAACCTGAAATTCAGGGTTGTTTTTGGAAAACTATGTATTTATGTGCAAAATATTTGTTAGGTAGTTGTTAGGGGTCAACTTCTAACTTATGCGCTATGACGATTTCACTTGATTACAACTTACCGAGTAATCTCGCTCATTCCAACCTTCTTAAATACTCTCTGAATCAATAAAATAAATATATTTTATTTAAATTTTAAATTAAATATATTAATTTTTATTGATTTAACTTTATTTAAAATTAAAAATATATTATAATTATATAATTTAATCACTTTATAAGATCTATCTTTAACAATAATCTTTTTCTTTTTTAACTATTCAACTCCTTCTATCATTTGTTTATTGTAAAATTATTGTGTTTGTTTGTGCTGTAATAGTTAAAAAGGTTAATTTCTGCCAGTGAGCTTCAAAATTTGGTCCCGTAAAACTTTGGCAAATGCACGTGCCTTCATTAATGGTGCGAGAACAAGCCAAAAGTTTATGGGATCACTTTTTATTCTGGTTTTCCAATATAAGAAACACCTATGTTGCGTCTAGAAATGAGTTTTCTAAATCCGCGTTTATTTTATAAAAGTATTTCATTTTTATTTTTTAGAATATATAGTTATTTTATTTTGATAAAAAATTGAAATAAAATATTAGATAAAATGTTAGTTAATAACAATATAATTTTAGAAAAATAAAAAATTATTTATTTTAAAAGTTTTATATCTCTTAATTAATAAATAAAATTAATTAACACAGTTTATTAAGTTTTCATAAAAATAAAAAATATCTCCTAAAATAATGCAACACAAGGAAATCTTCTAAAGTAGGCCCCCTCCTTGCTATATAGATTTAACTTTAACCATTATTTCATGACTTTTTTTTTAATTTGTTATTGCAGATTCAAGTCTCACAAATGTTATTAGAAATAGATAAATATAAACTAATTTATAAATATTTGTTTAATTTTAAATTTTGTTACTTTAATTTGAGACCATCATTCTCTCACTCGAATTTTAATTTTGATAAGGAACCGTGTGTCCAGATATTTTTTTAAGGATGGACTAGCTCTCTAAGCTGACTCAAATAGGGACAAACATTTGGCTTTGTAAATTGATGTGGTGGCTCCACCAAATACTTACAACCATTTGAATTGCATTTGACACATATTCATTGTATTTTGTCATAATGAGATACCAAATCCATTGCTTTCTGTTTGTTTCTTTTATTTAATTTACATGTGCAAATGCAACTTCGTAGACAACTAGAAAAATTAATAATAAATTCAAAGCTATGTTTTTATTCATTTGTTGTTACAGATTCGCAATGGCCCATTCACACAACAACATAGCCAGCAATTTCAACTGCAGAGTTCTTGCTATTAAACAGCCTCATCATGCTGACCCACTAAGGCACATGATATCTTCAGTAGCTGTTTTAGATAGTTCAACCAACTTGGACTTTTCACAGATTGACATTTCTAGATTAAAGTAAGTTTCGTTACAATTACTCTCACCTTTAAAATAAAATAAAAAATCCTAATTAGGGTACTATTTAGAAGTCTAAATTTTATTACTAAAATTTTAAATTATTCCACATTGTTTTTAAAACCACCATTATTATCTTAATATTGTTAGTAATTATTAGAAGTATGTTGAGAGTGAGAATTCAACCTTTAATCTCTTTATTATTCTGTTTTTTAACTCATTTACTCCAAAATTAAATAGATACAGAAACACATTTATGGTTTCTTAATATAGTTGCTAATAACTATTTTTAGAATTTTCATTGCAGAGTCTCTCTTTCCCCTCCACCAAAAATTCCATACCGAATCTGTCCGAACCCATCTGCAATTATTTGGAGATCAAGGAGAACTAGGAGAAGGTGAAGGACACAATCTCCTTCACCATTTTTTATTTTCCTTTTCATTTAAATGATCCAAAAAAATAATTTTAGCTCATTTTCTTCTTTTCTAATAAATCGTATATATAATTTAAGTTCACCAGCCACACATACACTACACTGTATAAAAAAAAAAAAGAGTGCAATTATCATAGTATAATTTGTTGTTTATGTCAAATAGTTCTTAATTGCGGTATTGAACTATAATATATTAAAGGTTTCTACAAGTACAATTGCGGTTATTTTTTCACAAGGTAAAGTTGGCGTTAAATACAATTGCGACCACTCCAATCAAAATTTAGAATCTTATGATTGTATAAAAGATATTGTTACAACATTACAATCCAATTAATTCATTTTTATTCTTTTTATCATACGAATCTTACCTTAGTCAAACACAAAATATACGAATCTGGCCCAGCATAGATAACGCCGAAGATGCTATGACATTACTAACTGAAACTAACATGGCCTCATTTCCATTATAATTTCTTAGTGGAACTAGTATTCTGAATATTTTATCTAGGGGTGGACAAATAACCGAAGCACTCCCGTTACCGATTATTTATTAAAAAATTAAACCTTAATTTTATTTTCATTGGAAAATAGAATGAAGCCATACATAACTTTTCTAATTGTTTTGTTTTTGTAGCTTTACTTTATCTTCTCTCTCCATTAATAAACTTAAGACTTACAAGTTTTTTTTTAACTTTATTTTATCTTCTCTTCCACTAATAAATGTAAGACTTAAGAGAGTGGTAACTATTCAAAGGTAACCTTTGGGTTGCCTTTTCCTCTTCCACATAGAGGTCTTGATTGGTGGACTTTTTTTTTTCTTCATCTATTTTCATCAGTTTCTTGCGTCAAGGCCTTGAGTGTGGATCAAACAGCTGCATCTAGGCATGGTTGACGATCTCTTTGTGATTAATTTCTTTCACATTTCATGTTAGGAGGGAACTCCCGATGGTTGCATGCAACAAAACTCTTCTTCCTTTTTTTGCTTTCTTTTATCCGTTTTAATTCACTTGTAAAACTCGTTAACCGTAAAATCTTTCAACCAGTCAGAGATATGTTGAGATCTTTTAATCGATGTTTCCCGACCCAACCGTTGGCCACCCCTACTTTTATCAATAATTTTGTGCATCTTAATTATAATTCCTTATTAAATTTGTACATACACTATTAATGTCTCACTTCATATCCTTTCCTACATCAATTATAAAACTCTTTCTCTCTTGTGTAAGTAGTACTATTCTATATTCTAGTGGTTGGCTTTTTTTCACTAAAATACTATTTTTTGAATAAAAGGATACATAATGAGACATATTATTAAGACAATTGACTTGACTTCCTTTTATGCCATTATTTTTGTCTACAATGAAATTAACTATCGGGGATCAGTTGATTTTAAGTATGTTTTTATAGTGCCTTGATGACTTCTCGCATGGCCAAGTAAAACATGTAGTCTATAATATGTCAGTTCTTATATTAATCCATTTATATTTTATCACTATCATACTATATATTCACATAGAATGAAGACATGAATCTTTTTGATTAAATTGAACATTCTCTCATATTTTTATTTTATTTTGTCACTCTTTGCTCAGAATTTGAAATTTTTATGAATATGTTGAAATTTTTTAGAATGATGTTTAAACATTATCAACTTTGTGATTTATTCAAATTTAACATTGTAGTTATTTTCTTCACTATCCTATCTTTCATCATGAAAATCAACATATTTATCAAACATAATAAACATAATTTCATCTACGGTTTGATCCTTGAGATTTTATAATCTATAATATTTATAGAATGTAGAGTATTCTAAAAATATGCTTTGATGGCAGTTTAAAACAAATTTGCTTATACTTTATTTATAATACAAAATATAGTAATGACATTCAAAAATGTGAAAGTATGATATGTTTTGCTTTCTATTTTTCAAAAATTCATATGAGTATGTTTAAGATATTTTCTAATAGAACCAAGATTAAAAACATGACAAACAATTTTTATGACTTCTCCCCAAAATTATCTTTTAACACTTGATTCATTTTAAATTGTTCTAGCCATTTCTTGTAGTTAATATTTTTTTAATAAAAAAACAGCTCTATATTGTTTGAAAGTTCTTTGACAAGAAAATCACGTGAAATATCATTTCATCAAATAATGATATGAATAATGATTTTTCAAGTTTTCCTTGATCACTTCATAATAGAAATGAAAATTCTTTTTAAAACTATTTTACAAGAAATTTTGGAAAGTTTTAAAGACACTATCCTTATGCTTTTTAAAATAAAATTCTTTTATCTTTTTCAAAAGACTTAAAACACGATTTGGTTGGAACTTCGTCTAAGTATAAGACTTAAGAATATTTCTTTTAGCATAAGGATGTTTGTTTTACCTGATGTATGTGCGGTTTAAAAAATAACTTTAAAACCAATTTTACAAAGTTATTTTTCACGTATCAAACATCTATTCAAAATTATTTCAAGTAATGATACATGTACCTTTGATTTGTTATTGCTTCTAAAGGTTATAGACTCTCCGAATTTTTGTAATGAGAGAAGGCACCATATTTTTACATTCATATGTATTTAGCATGTTTTGTCCATGTATCAATGTTTTTGCTTGATTGTTGGATGATGTTCCTACATCACAAGTTAGTAAATATTTTGACACCCATATTTGTTTGGATCCTTGATGGTTAATGTATCTTCTTTTAGAAGAGTTTTTCTTATGATAACAGTTTGGTTCAACATGACCAATCTTTGAACAGTAAGAATAATTATTTTTTGTTCTTGGAGAATATTTTGATATGTGACCAGAACATTTTTCCTTCTTTGGAAATCGTTTTGTTTTGAATTTTTTATCTTTTTTTTTTTTTGTATAAACATGTGGAATCAAGAAGTCCAATTGTATTACAATAAAAGCATTTTGTTTTGCATTTTTTGTTTGTTTTCTTTCTGAATCAAAACAATTTTTATGGAGTTTTTGCTTTTGAGATTTGTCAAAATCAAGTCCAAGTTTTTAAAAAATTCCTACTTGAGATCCCCTAATTTTTTGCAAAGTTTTAGTGGACATTAGAAGGTTTGATAAATTATTTTTAAGGTTCTCAACTTCTGTTTTGAACAGAACATTCTCCTCATTGTTTTTAGAAGGTTGTGGACAATTTTTCCAAGTGGTTTCATTCGGTTTTGTTTTTCAGACATTTTGAAATGAGATTCCTGTAGGAATTGAATGAACTTTTTGAGCTCATCATTCATAGCTTGGTCTTTCTCTTTTTCTTTACAGAGTTGTTCTTTTACTAAACCAAACTTTTGAGCAAGACAATTTGAATCACATAAAAGATTATCAAAAAAGATTTCCATTTGTTCACATAAAGGACATAGTTCAGAGATGGTTACCTCATTATTTTTTAAGTTTCCCATTAAACACATGTTGGCTTCTACCATTACTTTTTATTCCCGAATATTTTCCTCTATCACTTGTTATGTGCGCAACATGACTTGTGTGTGTAAATAATTAAAGATAAGGGATAAAAATATTACACACGAAAAGTATACTGGGTCACCCAACTCGGGCTAGTACAGTCCTCACAACCTTGAGATTTCACTATGTGCTTTAGAACCAGAATGTTCTCCTTCACACATTTTCTCTTGATCACACCTTGATCAATTACAATCTTCACCTTTCAACCTAGAAATGATTTTTAGTCACCTTTCAACCTTGAAAGGATATTTACAAATACACTCAATCTAACATAAAAGATAGACTTGAGTTACAAATGATGTATATGATAAAAGTGTTTGCGATCTTGAAACTTCTTACAGTTGTTTGAGATAAATAAATACTAACTTAGTAAATAATTATTTAAATATATAGTAAAGATCCGAAGTTTACTTGAAGATTTTTTTACTTGTTCTTACTTGAACAAGTGTTGATAGGTTTGTAAATTGAACTCTTGTCATCATCTTCCAATTGATCATCAATTTATTGATGATAAAAGGCTTTGAATATTCAATTTAAACTTAATATATATCCATTTGACACATTATCCAAGTGTCAAATATGTTTTAAAACAATTAAACTCATGTTTATATTGATGTCCAAAATGTTCTTGATCAATGCAGAATGTTCTTGCTTTTAAGTATGATGGAAGACGTCAATAAGTGAGTGAATGGGCTAAGAAATGTCAATTGGTACTATTCAAAATCAAAATTATGGAGAGCTTTCTACAGAATAAAAAAGTATAATGTACTTGCATCCTTGCTCACAACTCATCAATCTGGTCATCAATCTTGAGGATGTTTTCCTCCTTTGGGCATTAAACTCGAGTTCTAGGCTTGACCATTGATTTGAGAAATCTTGATACAATTCAATTTGTAGTTTGGACTGTGGAAAATGACCTGTTTTAATTTTTTCTTTAAAAAAGAATAACCAAAATGTTGTTTTATAAAACAAGAATGTTCTTGGTTCTGTGTTGAATGGAAAACGTGGATTAGTGATTGAATAGTTGTTTAGTGTATATCTTTTGTCTTAGAGGCACGTTGAGCTTTCTGCAAAAAGTGCACTAGTAGTGTCATTTCGTCGTTGTTGTCCTTTCACACAACTCCTTAATCTAGAGATTGATCTGGTTATTGATCTTGATGTTGTTTGCTTCTTTGGGCCTTTAGCTATAATTTTAGGTCTGAGTATTTCTTTTGAGTAGCATTGATATTCGTTTATCTTAAAACGAACTAACCAAAATGATCTTTATAAACAGAATGATCTTGTTATAAACTCGAATGATCTTGCTATTAACCAGAATGATCTTGTTATAAACCAAAATGATCCTTTGATAAACCAGAATAATCATTTGATAAACCAGAAGGATCTTGATAAACTAGAATGATTTTTGATAAACCAAAATTATCTTGATAAATCTTTTATCATTCTTGAGATCAATCTGCAGAACATTACGCGTGTTTGTATTTGCATGTAAGACTTCAAATCTTGACTTTTAATTGTTCATTAAATGTTGGAAAGCTCATGTATGAACTGCTGACTAATTTACTGCATGTTGCCCTTCCAAAAAGATTCTTATCGTCAATTGTTCTTTAATATTGCAACCAAAATATTCTGGTGAATGTTCTTTCATCATTCTTTTGTTGAAGCAATACTTCCTACAGTTTTTCTTGGTGTTGCTTATGTTGTGTCTTGTCCATCAAGTATTACTAAGATGTTTTAGTTTAAGTATGAATGTATTTGACAATTTGTTCATGAAGATGCTATCTTAAAGATGTAATAATATTCTCTTGAATGATTGATAGATGATATATTCCTTTCTAGATTCTTTCATTATTGAGTAGATACTTATGCACTTGTTAATGTGAATGGTTTCTTGCTTCTCTACTTATGCAATTCATGTTCCTTAAATAAAACTCAAGTGCAATCATTAGTAGATAACTATTCATTAAACTTATTCATTTATTTCATAACATTTATTGTCGTTAAAGCATATATCAAAAAAGTTTTTACATCAACAACTACCACATGAATGTACCTTCGAAGGATATGGGAATTCAGGTAGAAACTATGCTCGGTTGACTATCTATAACCAACTAGTTATCGTAAACAAGTTTGAAGTAAGTTCTGCTTTGTTATGAGAATTGAGGGAAATTCAGTTTTCTAGTAAACATAATGAAAAAGCTAACAAACATCTAATAGATTTATTTTAACTATGTGAAAGTGTGAAGGTGTATGGTAAATCGAATGAAGCCAAATGGTTGAGACTATTTCCATTGAAAGGTGATGCTAAAGAGTGGCTTAATTCTTTACTTGTAGTATCACCACATGGAATGACCTTAAAGATAGGTTATTGGAACAATACTTCCATACAACTATGTTCGTTAGAAAAAAAACAAGAGATTTCTGTTTACAAACAGAAAGAAATAGAATGTATTTGTGACACTTACAAGAGATAAAATAGATTACTATAAGGGTGCCCCCGTCATGTTTATGACGAAACAACTCAAATGCAAATATTATGTTAGGATTTTAGTCTTGTACTTGATCATGTTGGATTACAAAGTCGCATTCGAAGCACGGAAAATTATCAAGATCATGGTATCAAATTAAGAGATGATGTTGTATGTTAGAGGTGGTGGGTCAAAAAGTGGTATGTTTATGGATTATGGGTTGCCTCAAGGGAAGTTTCTCACAAAACAAATAGATGTTATCGTTGCTAAAATAAAGAAGGATCTAAATATACAACCCTAAGTAGCCCCCATCTAGTTACTTCAACATACATGTTAAGACTTTTGTGGGAGATCACATAAAAATGGAGCTTGTGAAATTCCAAATGATGATACAGAAAAAACATAAATAGGTGAATTATGTGGGTAAGAATTGAAATCACACTAATCCCTACTCTAATACTTAGAATCTAGGTTGGAGAAATCATCCCAAATTTTCATGGAAGAATAAACAAGGTGGTTCTCAAGGCTAACAAGGAGGTCAACCAAATCTAGCTCCTCCTTGTAAAGTTGCTTGGGCGATTTCTATTGATTAGTTAGCATCTAACAGAAGTTCTTTCATTGAAGAGTCAAGAGTCATCTAGAAAAATCATTTGGCCTCTATATGTGCCAAATTTCTCAATAACTTGCACAAAGAACGCCCATGTTTTGAATCATGCACAACTTAATTATGTCACAACTAAAAAGAAATTGTTGACTATAGTTTATGCTTTTTTATAAATTTCGGATTGAAATTTATTGTTTATACTAATCATGCAACTTTGAGGTATTTTTTTTCTAAGCAAGAATCTAAGCCAAGAATACTCAGGTTGATTATTTTATTGCACGAGGTCCACATTACCTATCTCAGTTGGAGAAGGTTGAAGAAGATGAGGACACTAGACCGATCTGAGACCATTTTGTGAATGAACACATTTTTGCAATTACCAACTCATCGTAGTTCCCTGACATTTGATAACGTTTCAGCAAGTGTACTGAAACGTTGCAAGTAATAATTAAAACGGTAGTACCGAGTGTTGAACTCAAGGATTGCATTTTACTATCGAATTATAATTAATTACTGAAATTGAACAAAAAGTTTCCGAATTGATTGAAATAATATTTGAAATTAACAACAGTAATAAAATTGATCCTTTATAATGAGAAAAATGTCAGGGATGAGTTGCACTTTGAATCCAACCTTGGTGTCTAATTTGATCCTAGTTATTGAATTCCTTTATTGAATTATTAGCGAATTCTCTTTATTATTCTTGCCCTAATGTCTTAGTGACAAAACCTTTAATTCCAAAGTAACCCCTAATTCCTTAGTAGATTTAAGATTAGAATTAAGCATTACTGTATAGAAATTCTCTTGTAAATTATTGCTTTGCAACTAATTTAATTGGTTTCATGACCTACATCTATGTCTAGACTAAAAATTCATGAATTTCTCATCTCAAGCATTCGTAAAGTCCACTTTCGTTTCAAAATACAAATCGTAGAACATTTTAATGTTGACCAAGCAATAAAAAGCATTAAGCACAAAGATGAGAAAAATAATTCAATAAACTCATTGATATAACTAGAAATCAAATCATAAAAATAAGGGTTTCATCTTGTTACACTCATCCCTAACAAATAGGGTTTAGTTACTCATGACAGAGATAAAAAAAGATAGAGATTAGAGAAGAATTAAAGGAAGGATTCATGAGTGATTCTTGATAAAACTGCTCCAATGATGTTAGAAACGACCGTCTTTGAGTTTCTATGCTAGGGCTTAAGTCTCCCAACTTCCCAAGAGTCAAAAAGATCCCTAAAACAGTGAAATATTGCATTTTTATGAATCCTGATGCGCGTCGCGCGCCCCAGTTGCAGAAAACGCGCTTAAGGCGCGCATGGACAGTGCTGAACGGCGAGAAATGCGCCTCAGGCACGTCTGGCGCGCTTCAGGCGCACAACATCTACTGTCTGACGTATATTGCATTTGTCTCCTCTTTCGAGTCTGAATTTGGTTCCGGTGTCTTCATGGAAGTTGTAGCTATGGACCGTAGCTTTCATTTGCCCTTGGTGTGACTCCAATTGGACATCTACAACTCCCTATATGGCTTACATACTCTACATAGGTCATGTTGATTTCTCACCAAAATTCAGCACTGCACTAAAACAAAACGCAATGTTAAATTATAAAAAATTCTTACTTAATCAATGAAATAAAAACAAAAAACGCTTTATTAACTCAAAGAACAAAAATCAACAAAATATATCAAATAAATCATTTTTAACTAATGATTGAAGATAAATAAGACTAAAACAGTGGGAAAATATGCATATGATAAAGAGTCATCACAACTCCAAACTTAATCTATTGGTTGTCCCCAAGCAACAGTTAATTTCAGATTTGGTACAGTTAAAAGCACACTTAAATTAAATTTCTCAAATCAAATCAAACTCAATTCTCAAAGTTCTTGCTACTGCAGAACATTCATCATTCTCTATGGTTGTTTTCAAAAAAACAACAAGATTTGTACACCTTAGCATTCATTAATCAAATTCAACTCTCTCTTCACACAATCTCACCAAAATTTCTCTCACGTGTTTAAAATGGTTATGAATTTATCACTCAAATCCTAGAACATGTATCACGCTACCATAGGCTTGAAAAAATTCTAGTTAGCAATCACAATGCAGTAAACAAATACATTTTTGGAGGACTTTCAGGTTGTAATGGGGCTTAGGTAAGGGTAGGACATTTTAGGATAGTAGGCTTTACTACTTGGAGTTAGGCATACATTTCCAAATTATTCTACTATTTTTTTTCTTCATCTTTTCATTCTGGAGATTCATAAACATTGGCAAAAGGACCAAGAAGATATTATTTACCAAAGTACACAATTGATTTTTTTTGTTCTTTTTTTGTTCTTTTGTGAGAATCACCACCCCAAACTTGAAAGGTTGTTATCCCATGAGCAACCCCAAACTTAGAACTTTATCAAGACAATAATTTTTTTTTTCTACCTAACTCCAAGTAAGGTGATTTAATTAAAGTCAGGTATTTGGCTTGTAATGTGGCTAGTAACCAAAATAAAAGGGCAAGACTCAAAGGGGCTAGCAAAGGGTAAAATTTTCATAGGGTAGTTAGAAAGGCTCAAACGACCAAACAAAATTGCCTCAATGTATGCATAAATTACAAGTGATGCATGTCAGAATTAGTGCAAGTTCTAGAGGAATGACACATGTTTGGATAATCATACAACAAAGAATTTAAGTGTTTAGGCTCAAAAGCTCACATATAGGATATTAAGCGAGAGTATGAACAATCAAAATATTGCCAAACATGCTTCGGAAAAGTTAAAATTGTATTTTTGAAAAATTGATGGCATATTAGCCTTCTACAACCATTTAGTAATCAAGAATGTATGCATTAGGAAGGATTAGTTTGAGAAATGTGATGACCTGTTTCGAATCATTAGTTTGAGTAGCAACTGCTTCAACCCATTTGGAGACATAATCTACCGCCACCAAAATATAAACTTTTTTATATGAGGATGGGAATGGACCCATGAAGTCAATACTCCACACGTCGAACACTTCTACTTCTAATATAGGATTTTGCGGCATCTCATTCCATTTTGAAATATTATCGGTGCGCTGGCGTCGATCGCACTTCTTCACGTAGTTGAATGCATCTTTGAACAATGAAGGCCAAAATAATCTCGATTGGAGAACTCTTGGTGCAGTTTGATCACCACTGAAATGACCCCCATAATTAGAGTCGTGGCAGTGCCACAATATCTTTTCTTGCTCCTCCTCGGGCACCCACCTTCGCTACAAACCATTCACTCCTCTTTTGTACAGGAATGGTTCATCCCATACACAGAATTTGTCATCATGGATAAACTTCTTTCGTTGTTGGTACGTGAAATCAGATGGAGTTGCCTCACCTACCTTAAAATTAGCAAAGTCGGCGAACCAAGGTGCCATGACAATAGCGAAGATGTGCTCATCGACAAATTGGTCTTAAATTGGTCTAATGTCCCCATCCTCCTCAACTTTCTCCAATCGAGATAGGTGGTCTACTACAGTATTCTCTGATCCCTTCTTATCTCGAATCTCAATGTCGAATTCTTGTAGTAATAGAATTCATCTAAGTAACCTTGGTTTTGATTACTGCTCAGTAAACAAATACCTCAAGGCAGCATGATCAGTGTAAACAATAACTTTCGATCCTAATAAATAAGATCGAAATCTATCAAAAGCATAAACTACAACACATAATTCTTTTTCAGTTGTGGCATAGTTGTGTTGGGCCTGATTTAAAACGTGGCTAGCATAGTAGATTACATGCAACATCTTGTCTTTTCTTTGCTCCAGGACTGCCTCAATAGCACTTTCACTTGCATCACACATGATTTCAAAAGGTAGTGACGAGTCAGGTGTAGTGATAATGGGAGAAGTTATCAACTTATTTTTCAAACTGTTAAAAGCATGAAAACAATCCTCATTGAATTTGAAAGGTGTGTCTTTTACAAGTAGGTTTGTGAGTGGTTTTGCAATTTTAGAAAAATCTTTTATAAATCTCCTATAAAATCCAGCGTGGCCTAAAAAGCTTCTAATGCCTTTTTCGTTGGTAGGAGGGGGAAGTTTTTCAATAACTTCAACTTTTGCCTTGTCTAGCTCGATCCCATTGTGGGAGACTCGGTGGCCTAATACAATTTCTTCTCGTACCATAAAATGACATTTTTCCCAATTTAGGACCAAGTTGGATTTTTCACACCTTTTAATACACGAGACAAATTAATCAAACAATTATCAAAAGATGAACCAAAGACAGAAAACTCGTCCATAAATACTTCGATATGTTTTTCAATCATATCAGAGAATATGGACATCATGCACCTTTGAAATGTGGCAGGTGCATTGCACAGCCCAAACCGCATTCGCCGATAAGCAAACACCCCATACAGACATGTGAATGCAGTTTTCTCTTGATCCTCGGGTGCCATAACTATCTAATTGTTTCCCGAGTAGCCATCTAGGAAGCAGTAATACTCATGTCCGGCTAGCTGCTCAAGCATCTGATCAATGAAAGGGAGCAGGAAATGATCCTTCCTCGTAGCGCTGTTCAACCTTCTATAATCAATACACATTCTCCATCCTGTAACCGTTCGTGTAGGAATTAGTTCGTTCTTTTCATTTGTGATGACGGTCGTTCCACCCTTTTTTGGTACAACTTGGACGGGACTCACCCAAGGGCTGCCTGAAATGGGGTAAATGAGACCTGCTTCTAGGAGCTTTACCATTTTTTTCCTAATCACTTCTTTCATTGCCGGAATCAATCTCCTTTGGGGTTGTACTACCAGTTTGTGATTGTCCTCCATTAGGATTCTGTGCATACAAAAAGTCGGACATATTCCCTTAAAGTCCTCAATGGACCAACCGATGGCACCCTTATGCTTCCGCATAATTCTCAACAAATTTTCTTCTTGTAACTCACTCAAGCTTGCACTAATTATGGTTGGATTCTTATCTTATTCACCTAGGAATACATAATTCAAATGAAGAGGCAACTGCTTGAGTTCAATCAGTGGTGTCTTTTTCTCTAAGGGTTTATCTTCATTCCCTTTCAATCAGTGATGCTTCCAACATGGTCAAAATCTCTTTCATCTCTGGATCTTCACTTTCTTTAACAACATCTTGGAGAAGACATAACACTCTT
>NC_021160.2:33142075-33180364 GCF_000331145.2 Cicer arietinum | reverse complement strand
ATTGAGCGATCCGCAAATTGTAGCATCAGCTGTGTGTCTTTGACTTTTCCAATGCCCAGTTTTTTGTATATGGAAAGGGGCATAAGACTTACACTAGCCCCAAGATCACACAACGCCTTCCCAAAAGTTCTATTTCCAATGGCTCATGGGATTGAGAAGCTTCTAGGATCCTTGAGCTTCGGCGGTAGTTTTTTCTGTAGTATAGCACTACGTTCTTCAGCAAGAATCGCTGTTTCACCGCCGATTTTTCTTTTCTTCGACATAATCTCCTTCATGAACTTGGCGTATGTTGGCATCTGTTCCAGTGCCTCTGCAAAAGGAATGTTAATCTGTAATTTTTTAAAAACATCAAGGAACTTATCGAATTATTTTTCTATTTCTTCCACTTTTAATCTTTGAGGAAACGGAAGTTGAATTTCTGGTTTTGGCAGTGATTGACCTTTTTGTACCACATATTCTTTCTCCTTTTCAATAGTGATGTGAGCCTCAACTAATGTTGGTGTGACTATTTCCTCTGAGTGGGTTGAAATTGAAGTACTTACACTTTGTTTGGCTTTAAGCGGTACTTGTTCACTTACCTTGCCACTCCATGTTGTCACAACATTAACATTATTTCGCAGATTCGGAACTGTGTCACTAGGAAAATTTCCAGTCGTTCTTTGTGCCATTTGTTGAGCAAGTTGACCAACTTGAGTTTCTAGATTCTTTATGGATGCATAGTGATTTTTCTAGATGGCTTTTGACTCTTCAATGAAAGAACTTGTGGTTGTCACTAATTTCTCCATAGCACTCTCCCAAGCAACCTTTCTAGGTGGGAATTGGTTTGTTTGAGATCCTTGTTGACCCTGAGATCCACCTTGTCGATCTCTCCAAGCAACACTTGGATGATTTTTCCAACCAGGGTTGTACGTACTAGAGTAGGGATTATTTTGCCTCCCGTTATTATTCACAAAATTCACATGTTCCAGTTCTTCTAACTCATTGTCATCGAGTGCTTCACAATCTCCATTTTTATGTGCTCTCCCACAAAAGTTATAACTAGTATGCTTTAGTAATTTGACAGGGGCCACTTGGGGTTGTATATTTAGCGCTACCATCCCCTTTTTTATCTCAGCGGCGATAACATCTTTTATCTGTTTTGAGAGCAACATCCCTTGAGCCAACCCATCCATAACATTCAACTCCAATACACCACTTGTTGACCCACCACCTCTGTCATACAACATCATTTGTTCATTTGATGCCATGATCTCAATAATCTTTCGTGCATCTGTTGCAGTCTTGTAATTCAAAGAACCACCTGTTGTGACATCCAATGTAATTCTAGTGCTCGACCCAAACCATTGCAGAATATTTGCATTTGGGCAATGTCGTCATAAGCATGATTAGGACATCCTGCTAGTAAGTTTCTGAATCTCCTATAAGTATCATGGAGAGATTCTCCCCATTTCTGTTTGTAACTGGATATCTCTTGCTTTTTTCTAACAAACATAGCTAGGGGAAAGTATTATTCCAAGAACTTATCTTCAAGATCATCCCATGTGGTGATGTTGTCGGCAGGAAAGGAATGAAGCTACTGCTTAGCATCACCTGTCAATGAAAATGGAAACAGTTTCATTCTCTTAACTTCCTCAGACAAACCATCCACCTTCATTGTTTCACATAATTCAAAGAAATTTGTGAGATGTCTATTGGCGTCTTCGTTATGTCTACCGGCAAAACGAATCTCCTTCAACTCTCGGTATAGAGCGGGACTTATTTCAAACTTGTTGATTGTAACCGGTTGGTTATGGATGGGAAATCGAGCACAATTTCTATTTCGATTCCCATACTCGCCAAGAGTACATTCTGGTGGTGGTGGATCGGCCATCTCAGTAAATATGAAGAAATAACCCAAAACCTCTTCTTCCACTACTAAATGTCTTTCCCTTTGTCTCCTTTCTCAAGCTGCCTTTCGTTGTGCTTTTGCTGTTTTTTTGATTTCTAGATCAAAGATAAGTTCAGCAGAGGACTGGCCTCACATACAAGGTTAGAAAAATTGTGAGTAATGAAGAGTTTTAAAATAAAGAAAAATAAATAATTAAAATAAAAACAAAAATTTTATTGCAGAGCAAAAAATTTCAATTAAGTAAATAAATTAAATTCAATAGTGATATGGAAATCCCCGACAACGGCGTCTAAAACTTGATAGTATTTCAGCAAGTGTACTGAATCGTTGCAAGTAAAAATTAAAACGGTAGTACCGAGTGTCGAACTCAAGGATTGCGTTTTACTATCGAATTATATTTAATTATTGAAATTGAATAAAAAGTTTCTGAATTGCTTGAAATAATATTTGAAATTAACAACAGTAATAAAATTGGTCCTTTATAATGAGAAAAATGTCAGGGATGAGTTTCACTTCGAATCCAACCTTGGTGTCTAACTTGGTCCTAGTTACTGAATTCCTTTATTGAATTATTACCAAATTCACTTTATTATTCTTGTCCTAATGTCTTAGTGACATAACCTTTTATTCCAAAGTAACCCCTAATTCCTTAGTAGATTTAAGATTAGAATTAAGCATTACTGATAAGGATCTCAAGAGCATGAAGATGATTCATATTTTAATAAATTAGGATAAACTTTATATATTTTAATTTGGTTTGTATTAATTCTTAGTTTGCTTTGATTTGAATTGTAATAGTTTTATTATTGATTTAGTTTTTGTTATGTGTAAGTGAAGATACTTTACTTACCTACATTAAGTTAGATTTAAGACTAATATGGGCCTAGAGAATGGTTTCACTTATGACCCATTTAGGTTTAGAGATAGACTTAGTATAAATAAGCATTTGTAGCCTCATGGAGGGGCAGATTTGGATTATTATTTTTGTGAGGCTTTGCTCTCTAGAGTTCTTGAAAGAGTTCATCTTGAACTTATCAAGGCTGTTAATCCTTGTGGCGTTCTTTTTGGCTTATCAATCCCAAGATTGTGGCGCCATTTTGTTCTTTGTTTTGTTGTTGAATAATAATATTGAGTTCCCTTTATATCAAATCCTAATACTCAAATTCCTCCAATTTTCGTGATCAGTAACCTGTGTTCATATCTCGAGTTCTATATACTGGTTTTCGGTGATTCAAAATCCTAACTTGTGTTTCGGAACGTCATCGTTCACCTCGTTTTGGAATCGGCCGAATCGGATTTTCGTAGCACTGTTTATCGCATTCACCAGCCATACGCGATTTTCACTCAAGTTTGTAAGTTTCCGACCTAGAACGATCCTTAAAGTGAACTATGACTATTCAAGATCATATCATGTGGTATCAGAGCTTATCGAAGAAAAGAAAAATCGGCGGTAAAACTGTGATGCTTATCGAAGAATGTAGTGCTATACTACAGAGAAAACTGTCGCCGAAGCTCAAGGATCCTAGAAGCTTCTCAATTCCGTGCGCCATTGGAAATAGAACTTTTGAGAAGGCGCTATGTGATCTTGGGGCTAGTGTAAGTCTTATGCCCCTTTCCATATACAAAAAACTGGGCATTGAAAAGTCAAAGACACACAGCTGATGCTACAATTTACGGATCGCTCAATGAAACACCCCTATGGAGTGGTGGAAGATGTGTCCTTGAACCAAACATTAAATGATTACACAGAAAACAAAAAGTAGGTATATCCTTGAACCAAGCAATAAAAATAGCAAAAAGTAGGTATGTCCTTGAACCAAGCATTAAACGATTACACAGAAACCAAGTTAACATAGAAAGTGACACCTCTTTAGGTAAGTGCACCAAATCGCCCTAGTAATAAAGTGATTAGTATCATCGTCTATGAAGGTGCAGTCACGAGAAACATTTGAGTTGTGTTTTTTTAAGTTGGATTCTTTTTAATTATTTATTCAAGAACTGGTTTAGGTTGGTGATTTTAACTAAAATAGAGATAGTAGCAACCATGCTTAGATAATTAGAGGCAATAGTAAAGTGAAGACTACAGAAGTAAAGTGACACAAGCAGATTTATCCTACTTCACAACCAACTTGATAGCTACATCCAGTCCCTTCATTTAGAATGATTTAACCACAAATTCAAATCCTTGAATTACACAACACATGACCCTACTAGTAAGGCTTCTCAAAACATCCTAACACCTACAAAATTTTTGGGGCAAACAAACACTATGACCCTACAAGTCAAGTCTTCTCAATACAACCTAAAAACCACAGATTGTGAAAGGAAACTACACATTGATCCTAAAAGTCAAGTCTTCTCAACACAACTTGAAAACCAAAGATTGCTAGAGGAACACTAAAGCTACTATCGGGCAAGGTTACACAAGTTTTGAACGAATAATGTTTTGCTTCTACTAAGCAGATTGTTGCAATTGATTTGTCACACTAAAACACTTAAGAAGTTTTTCTAGAACTTAAACCTTTGAACTTTGAATACATGAGAAATTTGAGCTCTCAAAAGTTTTTCTGAATTGTATGGATTTATGAGTTTATGAGTTTGTGGTTGCTTCTTCAGCCTTGAGTATCTATTTATATAATAAATTTCAGTTTCACTTTTATTTTTGTAAAATCAAGATCATATCTTTCTTGTGAACAAATAATGAATGTATCTTCTTGTGAACAAATTATGATTGTATCTTCTTGTGAATAATTCTAAGTGTTTCTTCTTGTGAATAATTCTGAGTGTATCTTCTTGTAAATAATTTTGAGTGTATCTTCTTGTGAACAAATTATGAGCATATCTTCTTGTGAGAAAATTCGAAGCATATCTTCTTGTGAACAAATTCTAAGCATATCTTCTTGTGAACAATATTTTAAGCATATCTTCTTGCAAAGAATATTTCGACATTATCTTCCTGTTAACATTATTTTGACCATATCTTCTTGTGAATAATATTTTGACCATATCTTCTTGTGAATAATATTTTGGCCATATCTTCATTTCACGTTGTTCAAATATTCCTTCTTTTATAATTCTGAATTGTATCTAATCTTAAATTTTATTTAAAAACTTATTCAAGAAAACCTTTGACAGATTGGAACATAAATGGATTTGAGCTTGTTCTGGAATATTCAGATATTCTGATTTGGCTTAGTTTTTTTTCTTTAGAATGAACTCTTTAAATTAGATTTGTTGACTTTCCATAAGAGCCATTCAAATTCTTGTTGGAGTGAGATGTTGTGCTTCATGGATAGTAAAAGTTAGAGGTAGAATCGTGTGACTTAGAATTAGTGGCTTCGGGAAAATCACACTGTTGAATCATCATAGTTAGTGCAACATTAGAGGCTGCATATCAGAGGCAACATTTTATGTGTGTTGCAACTTTTGATTTGCGAAATGTGAGCTTAGAATACATGGCTTGGAAAATCTCTTTAGAGTTAATGATTGTTTGATATAAACTCTTCAGAGGCATGTTGAGTTGGTGCACATTAGAGGAACGCAATGGCTTCAAGGGCATGCTACAAATTTAGTCTTTGATCACACATGTTTCTAGCTTTTTATTTTGGGATTTTTGAAAGCTCTTTATAGCTTAGAATAATTTTTTAGCTTGTTTCTAAACTTTGGGTCGAAAATGAATTATAATTTTATTATTTGCATTTTGACCATTTCTCGCTCTATAGGCCATAACTTGAGCTCTGGATATCGGATTAACGCATACGAGCAGGCGTTGGAAAGCTAAATATCATAGCTACAACGTTTTTGTTGGAATAAAATCCCAATGCCGAACTTTACTGGGCCTAAATTGCAGATTTCGTAATCTGGACTTTTGTAATAATTTTAAACAGCGGGCACTTGTTTTTAAACTCTAAACCCTAAATCCCAATATCGAGTACTATATATTGCAAGTTTTATTTCTTTTCTACATATGAAATATTAGGATTCAAATTGCTTCAAGAATTAAACAGTTTTTTTTTTTTTATTTTAATTTCATGGAAGACTAATTTTCTAAGATTAATCCACGAGTTCAGAGTTTCATCAACACCTTGAGATTTAGGTTACACTGTCAATTTCAATTCACAATTCTATTATTGTTTATTTGATTATATTCATATTCGGATTGCTTAAATTGAATTTCAATAGGATAGATTAAATTTATTTGACAAAATTTGGTTTCGATTTCTAATTTAATTGAATTATAATTTTGTGACGCTTGATCGTTAATTGTAATATTTTGATGATTGTGATGTTGAATCCAATCAAAGAAACCGAATTCACATGTGATTGATTACACTTGTTTGATCAATTCTATAGTCAAATAAAAATAGAATCACGAATTAGAAATTAAACTCATTGATAGAATCAGTGATAGGTCTGAAACTCGAATAAGTGAATTAATCGTTTTGCTCATCTGTTAAATCAAAAATGTAAAAAACCCCCTTTATAATTTCAACTTTCAATTCGGTTATTATTATTATTATTATTATTATTATTATTATTATTATTATTATTATTATTATTATTATTATTATTATTATTATTATTATTATTACTATTATTATTATTATTATTATTATTATTATTATTATTATTATTATTATTATTATATCAGAAGACCTTGCGAAACGAATCGAGTTATTACCTTTATTTACATTTTATCAATTGTATTTGACCCATGTGCGATAGCAGATCAGTCTTCAGAGGCATTCTTCAGACCTAATTATCAGAGGCATTCTTCAGACCCAAACTTCACAACCAGTCATTAGAGGTAGTCTTCGTAACCTTCAAAGACATTTTGCTTTTAGAGACATATGTTTAGAGGCAGACGCGTATGCTTTTGTGTTCCTCTGATCTCATCCTTTGGTCACTTTCTCTGGTTGCTTCCTCTAGTACCTTCCTCTAATTTTTTTGTTCTAATTGTTGTATATTTAATAAAGCCATTAATCTAAATAATTTATTCTCATAAAATACATTTGTTAACATCAAAATAATAAGAGGAATACTAACTTGGTTCCATCACAAGCTACAAGGGGTTCATTTGGGATAATATCAATCTATGTAAGTAACTAAACAATTATTAAGGGAGTTGGTTTTGGAGGGGAATACATACTTTTTTTTTCTTTCTCAAATTAAGAAAGATATAAATATTTTTAAAATAAATTTTATGTAATTGAGATGTTTTAGGATCGTTTATTGTATTATTCTTCAAAAAAAAAATTAAAATCTCAAATATATATCATGTATGGATTTAGCCATGTATGGATTTAGCCATCCTAAATCATCCCTTCCAAACCCCTCAACATACAAATAAATAAAGAACAATTGTCCCCTAACTATATTTACTAAGTGTGCATATTAAGTTAAAAAATAAATATTTATATTAATAGCTCTCTATTTTAAGGTAGCATAAATAACAAGTAAATTAGAGATAATAATCTAAGTGTTTTTAAACACACAAAAATATTATCATCTAATAAACAAGTAACTATGTCTACTAAAAGAGCAAGTCATAATATAGCAATAAGAAATATTGTGATATGTACTTCAAGTCAAAGCGTTACCAGCCTGTGTTATGACATAAGCTAGATCTTCTAATGAACACGAAAAAAAGAATCTACTAAACAAAGTTCTCAATGACTTTGAAGTTGTTAAAATTGTGCCTCTTATAAAAGCAACGATCTGAATGATCTGCATCTAATAAGGGTGTCAAGAAAACTAATTATCTGCCTCTGATAAGCGCGTCAAGCAAAATGATCATCTGTCTTTGATAAGTGTGTCAAGCAAAATGATTTTCTGCCAATGATGAGTGTGTCAAGTACAATGTATCGTATGAATCATCTAAAAGTCAACACTCTAGAAAGTCAAAGATCAAAATAGTTAGCGCTCTAAAGAAGACAAATTTATCACAATAGTTAGCGCTCTAGTCAACATCTTGAATCTGTTAAACTGCCTGCAAGTTTATGTAACATTCTCTGAGATCTAACCACTTTAAATTTAAGATTCACATAATCAATCATGAAGATATATATGGATACATCTTAAAGATTGATCTATCTTAAATGGTGATTAAAGATCTCCAACGATAATATTCTCAACAAACACTTATTCTCTCTATTTAAGATGAACTCCAAAAGTCAGTAGTGTGTGTGAGAGAGAATGAAAAGGGCAATGTGTTAAGAAGAAATTCTAAAAAAGCCATCAACACACCTAAAGAAAAGTATGAATTAAAAATCATCTAAATAGAGAATTATTAGAATTGATGTAAGTCAGTCAAATAATTTTCACACACTTGTACTAATATAGGACTTGATATGTAACATCATTCGAATGAGAGTTAGAATTCTAGAAACAAATTTTGTGTCAAATCATACGCGAATTAAAAATAACATAAGCCTGATAGTGGCAACAATTTTCTCACCCCTAAGAGGTACCTAAAAAGGTAAAATAGAACTTATGAACCTCAACAGTTTGTTGCTAGAAAGTTGAACAAGGGTTCTGAAGATGACAACTTGGAGAGACTAGAGAACAATACTCAAAACCTTAAGAGGCAAAGTAAGGAATAATTGTATGCTATTAATTGAAATATTGGATTAAGTAATGGACTGTACTGAGACAAAATCTTTATGTCAGGGGAAGACTAGATGTAGCAATAGTTTGTTGTGAACTACTATAAAAATATATGTGTTTTGTTTATCTCTTTATATTTTCTCATCTTAGTTCTTTATGATTCATTTTTATTTTGACTAACCCTGTTTTATAAGAGTAAGTTGAATGTTTTGATAAATAGTACTTTTATCTAAAGCAATCTAAGTATCTTTTTGAAATGGAAAATCACAATTCAAACCCCATATTTTACTGTGGTTTCTAGCACCTTCAAATACTACACACATTTAGATAAATGTTTATACATGTTCGTGTTACTCATGAAATCATCTACATCAAACTCTAGAAAGGGGTTGAATAGAGTTTGAAACTTTGGAAAAATTATTTTGAGAATATTTAAGTTGCATAGTAGAAATTAATATCTTTTAATGTGATGAACTCGTTTGAATATGAACATAGGATACTTAAATTGATTCGATGATGGCATATGAAATAAATAAATCAAAATTTAACAATGACTTGTATAAGAAAAATATAAAACTGATCGAAGTAGTTTTTGAAAACGTGTTTAGCACTTTAAACAAAATATGACAAAATAATCAAATAAATACTCAATGAATCTAAATCAATAGAACTATTTTTATATTAGATCATAATTCTAATGCTCAACAAAATTCTATTCAACATTCAAAACAAAGACAATATTTCAAAACAAAAAAGTCTTATTACAATATTTCTATCAATTTGAACAAAAACATTTTTTCTACCAAACTAAAAAACAAAATAGAAAATCAAGAATAAAGTAAAAATGCAAAAAGTAAAGAATTAGCGTTAGAAAGATTAACACAACAATTTATATAGGTTCCTCTATTTTGTTCTCGCTCGTAGAGTACCTCATGTCTTTGTTCAAATGAGTTAGAGTTTTCTTCCTTTATTATTGTTGTGAATGTTTACAGAATCCTTTAGTGGAAGTTACAAACACTTGTATAAACGACCTTTTATTTCTAAAACACTATTCTACACAAAATCTTGGAACACCCTCTAAATTCTGAAACACATATATATCTTCAAGATCAAGATCACACCTCAATCTTGTAAGATAGAGACCTAGAAACCCTATAGAAGTTTTTTGAAGAACACCTTCTTTAGCCCTCGATACACAACCCGCCGATATTATCTCCATGATTTGTATATAGAATATACACACTTATAGAATATATCTGACTTGATCAAGAAAGAGTTTTCAATCTACCATATGATCTTGAATTCTTTAGTATGGCGAATGAGTCAAATTATCCATGTGTTTAGAGATGATGAGAAAACCTTTATATAATGCATAAAAGAAGTAACCAAATGAAAAACAAGTTCTAAGAAAAATAATCAATTTGTAGCTGCCATAACAACCTTAAAACTATCAACTTTAAAGTTCATAAGTTGTGTGAGTCAATTCATAAGATAGGTGAGTCGATTCACATTGATTCAAAAATTCATATTATAAGTTTGAAGTTGTGTGAATCAATTCAAACAGTTGTAAGTCAACTCAAATTACTCTTGACCTTGTTGATGAGTCGATTCATAAGTGGGTAAGTTGATTTAGAAAGTCAAAAACAATTAGAAAATGATTTGAAATGAGTTTCAAAGGTTACCAATTGAATATGATCATGGTTCAAACTTGATGCATGCTAAAACACATGCAAATATGCTTATTCATGACAAAGGTTTATTTCTTGATTAAGTGGTTCTATGCAAAAGTTAGAGAAAGAGAATCTAAAAAGTACACACTCAAAGCACCATCTACACTAAGCAAGATGGCATCACCCAAAACACTAAGCCTAAAAAAACTAACAAGGAGACACCTTACAATTACAATTCATACTATTGTCATTCAACCAACAATGTCTTGCCACATCACATTAAACAATTATTATTTTTTCATCCAAATTGATATTAACACGGGTGATCAAGAACATGCTTCAAACTCATACTTTTCAAAGTGCAACTTTCTTCTCATTTTTCCAAAACATACCTTATAGATGCAAAAATCAGGCCTGATTAGTTGAGATAATCAAGGTTACTGTTAAGTTAGTTAATCCAGAAGTATCATTAAGTTTAGCCCTTTCGCAAACCGATGAAACTTTTGTAATGGCTACATTTCTTATTTATAGTGTCATGATGACTATTAATGCGCAATAATTACTATTTGCATCATATCATCTCAGAAGTTATCAACTATTTGATAATGAGACACGAAGACATTTATTTAAATTTAAAAATAAATAATTTGTTAGCTGAGAACACAAACAATCGAACTTTTAGGATAGCTGAAGGAAGATCAAGCACACATAAAGCAACTAAATAATGAGTTAGTTGAGTCTTTCTAAGGTTTACAAGAATCCACAAGATTTTCATAAGTTCTAGACTAAGTCAAAGCCCACCATAACCTAATAATTCAACAGTTAAGCTCACCTTCCACATTTTTAGTGTCACTAACGATCAACACAGACACACGATTTCAAGGAAAAGTGCATATGGATATTTCCAACTTGACCGACAGAAGAAACAAGAAATCAAGTCAATCGAGCGGCGCCAGGGATTCCCAAAAAAAAGAGTTATCTCGCACTACCCATAGAATTAACCGAGCACGACTACATGTCTATCGGCCACGATTTATGGCCGATGTGATTAACGTTCCTTATAAATACTAGTACTTATAATTTTTTTACACACAATCAACCAAACAAACTTTTTATGTTATCTTTATCAATTATCAATTTACTTTATTCTATACATTTTGTAGTTTAGCAGGTTAAACACCCACACTATACTCATAACTAAGGAGTATGTAGTTCCATCCTCAACGAATTCATTTGAAGAAAAAGGGAATAAAAAATTGAGAATAGTTGAGCTTGTTTGATTGGGTTTTTGAAGTTTGTATTTTACTATTATAAAATAATAAAACTAAAAAATCCGCTTGGAATTACTTTTTATATTCAACTGTTTTTATAATTGATTTGATTTTCTATTTTTAAAAAGAAAAAAATGAAAACATCTTTTTGATATTTTGCTTCTCCATTTTGAGTTTTAAAAACTCACGCAGAATTGACACATTTTATTAATGACATTAATGATATTAATGTAAATATATAAAAAAAAAGGTACTTTAATTTTATAATATTATCTTTTTTTGTTAAAGTTTAGTGCCCCTTTCCTTAGTATGAGCATGTCTTATTTTTTATTTTGTGAGTGGGTGTGTTGGAAAGTATTCATGTTTGAGTATTTTGTTGGTAAATATTATTATTAACAATACTTAAGTGGTGAAATTTACACCTATTAATTGTAAATGATTCTTGATTTGAACATGTGTCCACATATAAAATATTTTTACAACAATTATATAAGTTGTATTTACGAACATCAATAATTTTTTTTTTATTTATTAATCATAATATAATAAATTTGAAATATGATAGTGAAATTATGATCTAATAAATACTCACACAAAAAATATTTATAAAACTAAAAGTTAAAATAGACACTATTCTAGTATCCACGTCTACCAAATAATTTAATTTTATATAAAATTAATTAATTTACAAACTATGAAGATATTAAATATTTTTATAAGAATGTCCACACATTTATCACAAATATAAAATTGATTACTATCAAAAAGTTAAGAATTAAATATGTTTACAAAATTCTAAACATCTCTTCCACATAAAAATTAAAATTTTATAAAAATAAGTAATTAAATATATTATTTAAAACATTAAATAAGAGAAAAACAATTTAAACGAATGATTTTAATATAAAGATAATGGTTCTAAAATATTTATCTCATATGAATGAGAAAAAGAAAGCTGTCAGATGATTAGATATGTAAAAACATAATCAATTACAAAAATCACTATTGTTTAAAATATATCAATTTGCAATATATATATATATATATATATATATATATATATATATATATCATGAATTTTTACTTATTATTATTTAATTTAATAAAATATATTTTAAAATTTCGATTACCAAACAATTTTTTTTAATTTTTCATCTCCAGAACTATTTTGAAAAATTAAATTATCAAACACAATTTTTTATTATTCTCTTAAAAAATTTTAAAAACTAAAATGAAAATTGATTCAAACAAGCCCCCTTGACTGAATCTTTTTCCAAACGACAAAATAAAATGTAAAGTACCAATTCACATGCAATACCTCTGTTTCTTGCTATATAATTAGAACTTGTTTCTTATTTAATATTTTAATGATTTGCTCGGAACAAATGTGTCCTTACACATCAGTTTATTTCCAAAACAAAATATTCATTTCCTCTAAACTATTATTTCCCTTTAGGGATTATCCCTATGTATCATGAAAGGTAAATAATGTAATTAATATTGTTTTTTGTTAAAAACACAAGATTGATATTTATGAGCGAAAGGGTCAAAAACAATATATTGATATACTTAATTAAGAGACACTTCATAATGATTTTATGTTTTGTTAAAGAGTTTATAGAGCTTCATATGTACTAAAAGTTGTTTTAATTGATGTAAACAAAGGGTTGAGTTTTTTTATACTATAAAATGGTTACAAAAACCTCTGTTTTTTACATGCCAATGAGGAAAAATATGACTGAAAATTTCAAGTTTGTTTATGCTATGATGCTCTTTCTTTCCCTATTTCTTGTTGTAACTGAAGGCATACGTAAGATCTTTTCGCACCCATCTTAATTTGGTTCTTTTCATCGTACACAATATTTGATCCCCCATTAATAATATCCTTTTATTTATTTTTTTATCACAGCCTCTCTCCAATGTATATATGACACAGATTGTCCACATGTGTGTCCCAAATTTGCGTATTGCAGTTTAGAAAGTTGTTATTGCGGCTTATAGTTAAGTGGAAAAGTCATATTTTTTTGTACAAGTAATTATTTTACTTCTAATTCTATAATTATATTTTACTTTAATATTTTTACTTTTAATAATTTTATTCACACAACAATTTATACATTTCTAACATTTAAATTTCTATTACAGGTTCAAAACCAAACGAATAATACAATCCACGTGTCGTTTCCATTATTATTTACAAGACATGGTCATCAAGAATATTGCTGAATAATTATAATCAACTACTTCATTGTTTTGTTGTTTTGGTTTTTTTTCTTTGCGGTGGTGTTTTGATGTAGTGTAATTTTAATATTTTGACTGTATTTAATATTATAGTTTCGGATATATGGATATTTAGAAAGCATGGAGTTTTTAATTTTAGTGTTCTTAATCAATATAATTTCAATTAATTTAAATAAATAAATATATTTTTTAACCAAAAATAAATAAATATAATATATTATGTAAAATAATATAGAAACCAACAAATAAAAGCAATAAGATTATGTGAAATAATTAATGAGTAAGATAAGATGTATTACTTCTAATTAAAAAAGTAGTGTTTTACCGAAATAAAATTGTGTTAAGCTCTGTCAATATTTCTTATACAAAAGAGTGGTCTTTTTTCCGGCGGATTTTGCACCGAATGTTGACAAAAAAAATCAGCAAATAGGTTTTTAGTGGAATTTTTCAATGGATTCTAGTACTGTTGTAAAATCTTGGTGAATAATTTGTTCCTTTGGATTTTTCGCATCTGCAAGAAATTTCCAACAAATATGTTCTGCGACAAATAAATAAAATTCAACAGCAATGATATTGTTTGTTTTGAGAACTTTTTCTACGAGTCTTTCGGCGCAAATTTCCGCAAGTTAGCTTTCATGCCACAAAGTTTTAGTAAAATATGTAGAAAATTTCATAGTTATGATGTTTATATAATTAAATGTTAACAAACATATATTCTAAAAAAGCATTAAAACCATGACTACCTTCAACTTTATTTTAGAATGACACTCTGTATCATCCGAATACATAATTTTTGTAGGAATTTACGTGGGTTGAGTTGGACGAATTTTGACAAAATCTGATATCTGAAACGATTGATTATCTTTTGATTGGATTGAGTTCTAAATTCATATTTTTTTCATTTAACCCGAACTAATACAATCAAGAACGGGTTGAGTTGGGTTGGATTGATGTATACATAAATAGTAACTTGATTTTTATTTTACGGGAGAAATATAAGTAACAACAATAACAATTTAATTGAATGAAAATATATTTAATACTTGCATGTCTCAAAAATCATAAAATTTCAATCACATCATTCAATTCTTTAAAAATGCCAACAACCTCTCACACACCAAATATGAATCCAATAATCTTCAAATACATAAATAAATTCAGCAAGCTTCAAATACATAGGTAAAACCCACAGTAAATCAATAAAATATGAAAATTCATCAATTTTAATCAATGACAATTTCAAGCCCAAACACTTAACAAGTTCTTCAAATTATGAAAGGGAACAATTAGGAATCTGCAAATACAAATATCAATAATAAAAGTGAGGAGATAAAGATGGAGAAATAATAAATAATTAAAATATGCATGAAACAAAGCAATAACAAGTACCTTAAGATGTAGTAGTGATTGTGTTAAGCTCAACAACAATCATTCCAACATCAATTGAAACTAATTCAGACAACTCTAAAATTTTATATACAAATTCACAATCTCATTAGCATGCCAAATGAATAAAAGAATAAACAAAAATAAAGGAAAATTAATTTGAAAGTTAAAATAAAACATTCATACCTGACTCAATCTTTTGTAGTTCAACCAACTCAGTTGCTAAATCAATTTTCTTAGGAGATTTGATCCAATTTTAGGTACAAATCAAAACTTCAACGGTAGTGGCATTTAATAAACTACAAAATGAATCGAGGATTCGACCTCCTGTACTAAACGCCGATTCAGATGATACAGTTGACATTGGAATAGCCAAAATATTTATAGTTATGCGAGAAAGACCATGGTATTTATTTATTTTTTCCTTTTCACCATTTAATAATGTCAAGTGTAGGGGAGTCCTCTTCAACATCATCCTCTAGATACCTATCGAACTCCCTTTTTTGCAACTCGCCTTTTTTTTTTCATGTTAAATCTAAACAAATTTTCTCAATCATCCTCATCCCCCTTTTCAATGTTAGTTTGTGAGTGCATGTTGAGATTCGAGGTACTAGAATCACTAGCTTCATTAGTAATGAGATACAAAACAAAATAATGTTCAATCAATTTACCGAAGATATTTTTTAGTTTTTCCATCATATCGTCGAACTTATTAGTGCCATGCATTCTTTTAAAACAAAACTCAATATACTCAAGCTTATAACGGGGATCAAGAAAAAAGGTAACATACAGAAGAAAATTCACCTCACCACTATCCCAATATTTGTTGAATTTTACTTGCATATTTGCAATAATCTTTTTCAAAACAACATTCTCTCTGTTCTTCCATTTAGTCAATGTTTCCTGAATTTCAATCAGCTGCTTAAAAAAGAGTTGGTTGTAACATGTAATGACCTAGAAGAAGAAAGAGTCGCTTCATAGAAAGTCTTTAAAAACTTCACAAAAACACGCAAACATTCCCAATCAGTTTCATTAGGTCATCTTCCTATCTCACTACCATTAGACAAAAATGCCACATCAACTTGTTCTAAACGATAAACAACATGCTCACATTGTTCAGCAATATCTAACATAAAAAAGGTGGAGTTCCACCTAGTTTGTACATCAAGTGTTACAATTGCTTTAGAACATACATTCACAACTTCTGCACACTTCTTAAAAGTATCCAACCCACTAGGAGAAGACTTGACAAACTTACATGCAACCCTTATTTTAGCAATTGATGGGTCAATTTCCTTCAAACCATCAATGACAATCAAGTTCAATCAAGTTCAATAAATGTGCACTACATCTCATATATAAATACTCCCCATTAAATAAAGTACGACATTTCCAAAGAATCATTCCTCTATTTAAATATGCAATAGACAAGTTGTTAGCACTTGCATTATCAACAGTAACACAACAAATAAACCTAATCCCCCAATCTTTTATGCAATTTTCTAAAGTTATCCCTATGGTTTCACCTTTGTGGTCAGAAATCAAACCGAAACTTAATATCCTCTTATTCAAATTCCACTCATCATCAATATAATGAGTTGTTACGCACATATAATTCATATTTTGGATCAATGTCCAAGTATTAGTGGTGAAAGACACCATTTGTTTATTTGCAGACAACATACTTTTCAACTTTTCCTTCAAATCCAAATACAATTGCAAGTCATGTGTATTGTTGAAGGAGGATAATCAAATAGACCACCTTACTTTGATGATATAGTCTACTACTTTTGGAAATGAAAGATGCAATTATTCCTTAAATCATAAGATACCGGGATGTGGCACATCATAACAAATGGAAACTTCATCCCAAAATTTGATCAAAGTGATCCAACATCTGCTGAAAAGAAAGAAGCAGACATGATAACAGAAGACAAGGCTAAGGTATTTCTAAACTCTAAAGCTCAAGTAGTTATATCTTGTGTATTGAGCAGTGAGGAAAGAGTCGATGAATGTGATACGACTTAAAAACTATGGGATGCATCATTACAAACCCGTCATAAAGGAACAAGTTATGTCAAAGAAACAAGAATTTATATTTGTGTACAAAAATTTGAACTATTTGAGATGAATGAAGGAGAAATCATTGATGAAATATACTCAAGATTCACAACCATTGTAAATAAAACGCGCTCTATAGGCAAGGCATACTCGTTCTAAGACAGGGTAAGAAAATTTTGGAGATGCCTCCCCATCATATGGAGACTTGTGGTCACAACTATAAGTCAAGCCAAAAATCTTGAGGCGCTCGAATTGGAAGAACTTATTGGGACTTTATCAGCACATGAAATACTACTGAAAGAATATAAATTAGCAAAGAAAGACAAAATAATAGCCTTAAAAGCTTCACAAAATCTTCAAGAAAGCTCATTTTTACAACAAGATGAAAGAGAAGACCTAGAAGAAATTGGCCAAGAAGAAGCTGATGAGGAAGTAGTTCTTCTGACATGAAAAATTCAAAGAATGATGAGAAGAATAGATCGGATCAAAAGAAGTTTCCCAAGAAAAAGGGAAAACTCTGAAACAAAAAATAGATAGAGTCAAATTACATGTTATGGGTGCAACAAATAGAACATTACAAAACTGGATGTCCTTATAACAAAAAGGCACCAAAAAAATTTCCATTAAAAAAAAATCCATGATGGTCACCTAAGATGATTTTGAAGAATCAGACACAAAAGAACATGAAGATGCCAACATGTGCCTAATGGGAAACTCAGAAAAAGATGAGGTAACCATTTCTGAACTATATCTTTTACATGAACAAATAGAAAAGTAGTTTGACAATTTGTTAAATGACTTAAACTTTCTTACTAAAAAATGTGGTTCATTAAAAGAACAAGATTGCAAAGAAAAAAAAGATAAAGAGAAAGCCCAAGATATGAATGATGAACTAAGAAAATTCATTCCAAGCCTATAGAATTCTCATTTTAAAACATCTGAAGAATTAGAGTGTCAAGAACGTTCTGCAACTCAAAATGAGAACATTCTGCTCAAAACATAAATTGAGAATCTTAAAATTGATTTGTCAAACTTTATTAAATCTACTAACACTTTCCAAAAAAATATGGGATCACGGATAGGAATATTTAATAAAGGTGGACTTGGTTTAGAAAAATATCAAAAGCAAAAATTCTATGAATTTTTTTTTCCACTAGAATGAAAATAAGATAAATGAAAAATAAAATGTTCTGATTGCAATTACATTGGACATCTTAAATTCACGTGTTTAAAAAAAAGGATGAAATATTCAAATCAAGGCGACCACTAAAAAAGGAAGAACATTCTGGTATCACGTCAGAACCTTCTCCAAAAGCAATATGAAAATGTTCTTATTGCTCAAAGATTGGTCATATTGAACCAAATTGCTACCTTAAGAAAAAATATATCTTAAAAGAAAAATCTAACCCTCAAGGACCCAAGACAATGGGTACCTAAGAATCTATTAATATTAATTGCAAGTTGGTTTTCAAAATGTCAACACAAAGCGATGGTATTTGGACAGTGGTTGTTCAAGACATATGACAAGATATAAACAATGTTTTGTTTCCTTTGTCAAGTAGGATGGAGAATCTGTAACTTTTGAGAAAAATGATTAGGAAAAACTCAAAGTTAAGGGTATTATAGGTAAAGAAAACCCTGCAACAATAGTTGATGTTCAATATGTTGAAGGTTTAAAACCTAATCTACTAAGCATTAATGAATTGTGTGACAATGTTTTTGAAGTTATTTTTAAACCAAACATATCTGAAGTCAACCAAACATCTTCTAGAAAAATTATTTTCTCTTGATCAAGAAAAAAAAAGTCTATATGTTTTATATCTTGAAGAATCATGTAAGACCCTTAGTTTTAAATTCTAATTTATGTATTTTGGTGTTGAATTCTGAGGCTTTTTACCCAAATTATAGATATTTTGAGTTTAATGCCAAAAATATCTTTTTGGATACCCGATTAAAATTATTTGTCAATAAATAATTTAGAGGAATTATTGTGAATCTTTTGTCGAAAGAATTTTTTTTTGAGATGCAACGTTTTTCGGAAAAAATTCATCTGCCAATTGAATTGCGGTGAGAGAAGATATTTTTCTGAAAAAGTAGTTTGAGAAGTGATATATATATATATATATATACACTTAAAAAAAAAAAGAAAAAGAATCTGTTTCACGCCTACTCCATCTTTCTTCTTCCTTGTTACTTTCTTCTTCTTCAAGAAAAAACCAAGTGTTGGAAGAAAAGAAAAAGAAAACATTTTCCTCTGTTGCCTTCACGCCTCCTTCATCATTTTCTTTCAATTTTATTTCATCTCATCATTTTCTTTCAATTTCATTTCGTCTCCTCTGTTTCCAAAATTAAAGTTAGTTTTTCCAAAAACTCAAACACAAACCCCCACTTTTCTTCGACTTATGAGCTTCATTTCGAGAAGTGATAGAAGGGATAGTTGTTCATCTCCATGCTACGGTGCTAGTGAGCCAACTTTGGAAGTGACGACGTGAACGAAAATTTTACCGTAATTAATCGCGGTGCAGTAATCGGCTGTTAAAGCTACCGTTAAGGGAAGAGCTCCTTCCAAATTTTTAGCTTGCATATAGGAGGCTATATGTGTATTTGTGGAGTTGGAATTTGGTGAAGTTGATGTGTGATTTTATGGAAAAGGAATTTAATTCATTTAGGTGTGTTTTGAGGAAATTAAATTTGATGTGTTTGAGGTGTGGTTTGTGAAAATTAATTTGGCTTGATTTATGTTTGAAAATGTGGAAATTTATGGGTGATTGAACTTGGTGTAGATTTTGTGGAATTTGAGTTGATCGAATTTAATGTAAATTGTGGATTAAATTTTATGTGTGGTGGTGGAAAATGGAGTTAATTCAATTTATGTATGGATTGAATTTGGAGATGGGATTTATGTGTGTTTGTAGAAATTGAAATTGGTATGAATAAATATGCTTGAGTATGCTATGAGTTGTATTTGAAAAATCAATAGTGTTAAATGAGTATTAAAAATGGGGAATCTTTTAATAGCTGCATTTACTTAATGGTTGTGGTGAAAAGAGTCAGAGTAGGCTCATGCATTTCATAGTACATGGTGACCGGATGAGCCACGGGATGATGCCATGTGATTTTTTGGTTCATCTTATCCTTACAGGGATTGTCGCGTCGTGCTGATCTGTGAGAGATTACACTCTAGAATGTGTTGATCTGTGAGCGATTGCACTCTAGAAAACAGTGTAAGGACTTTGATAGGCAACACTTTAGTAAATCGTGCGGGCCTGTGATGGGTGGCACCTTCGTAATTAGTACAAGGCCTAGGTAGGCGGTACAATTATGATTTACTCCCCTTCGAGGAGAGTTTTTGTTGAAATTCCGGATTCATGCATTTTGCATATACGCATTGCATTAGGGTGCTTGGCACACGAATCATGTTTTTTATACTATGATGATTGTATAAACATACTCGATCGTTGTTTGTGATTGTTCAATAATTGCTAAGTGTGATGATTGACTTTGTGTTGCAAGTGTTGAATGATTTTGAAACGTATTAAAAACTGAAAATCTACATTTTTCACAGTTGTATTCGAATACGACAGCACAAATTTTGCTACTGACTCTCACCGTATTCGAATATGAGATTTCTGTATTCGGATACGACAAGATAATTTTTGCCACTCACTTGCACTGTATTCAGATACGAGACTTCTGTATTCGGATACAACAGAATAATTATTGCCACTGACTTGTCATGTCTCGTATCCGACTACATTCAGTATGGTATTTGATTACAGTTGTGCTGATTTTGCTACTGACTTATGAATTAGCACTGTATTCGAATACATGGATGTTGTATTCGAATACGGCAATGTAGTTTTGTTAAAAAAAATCATTTTTCAACTTTGATTATGCATGTTTGGCATATGAAAACCCTTTCAAGTAGTATGCTAAGTTGAAAGGTTATTTTGTGCATTTGAAATTTAAATGATATGTGATATTTGTTAATTTTGGTTGGTGACCCTTTACAATTATTGTAGAAATCTGGGTTTTGCCCCTCATATGAGAACCAGGATCATCCTATCGGTTAGTACCCTGGAGATGGGAAGGTAGTTAGTCATACTTGACCGATGGTGTTTCAGAAGGATCTTGCGCGGCGCGTGGAGATCACCCTGGTTGTATAGTTTTGGTAGCATGATCAGATTAGATGGTTGTATCGGGACTAGATGTCTTTCTTTTGTGGATGTATTTATTTTAATACAAGATTGTACCTATACCTCATATTGTCAGCTTGACTTTTATTTTGATGGGTCCTTGTACCACCTTTTGATGGAGCGTGGGGAAGTTAAAATTCTTGGGGCAGTGCTTTTGTTACAATTGTGGTATCAGAGCTTTTGGTTAAAGATTGTAGGTCAACCTGTAGGTTGGGAGTCGTCATCTGATCATGCTTCGGGGTAATTTGTCTGAGTTGTCGGATCAAGGGTAATTATTATGTGTTTATGTAGTCAGAAGTTGGTTTTGGAATTATTCGAAGTGGTGTTAAGACTCTTCTTGATGATGGTTTTATAGGAAACAATGCCACCAAGAAGGAATGACGCTCCAAGAGTCAACGTTAATAGGGATGATCAAATGGCGGAAGCTATGAATAACATGGCTGCTTCTGAGTCAAGAGGATTCAAAGATTTTCACCGTTACAATCCTCCCAAGTTTAACAGTGATGAGAATTCAGAGAAAGCGGATTAGTGGATCTAAGAAGTGGAAAAGATCCTTGAGATGATTAACTATTAGGCAAGAGTGAAGGTCAACTATGCCACTTATCTGCTATTAGGGGATGCTAAGTATTGGTGGAGGAGTACAAGGTTGTTGATAGGACCAACTCACGAGGAAGTAAACTGGGAATCATTCAAAAGGATGTTTTTAGACAAATACTTTCCGATGAGTACCAAGACTAAACTAGGTGATGATTTTCTAAAACTTCATCAAGGGAACATGACAGTGGGTGAGTATGCCACTAAGTTTGAATCGTTGTCAAGGCATTTTAGGTGTTTTTCGTGAAGAGATTGATGAACAATTCACGTGTCATCGTTTCCAAGACGGACAAAAGTAATCGATCCAAGACTCTATCTTACCCTTGGGAATTCAACGTTTCCAAGTTCTTTTTGAAAAATGTAGAGAAGTTGAGGATATGAAAAATAACAGAGCTAGTCGAGGAGGGAATTTTAATTCAGGAGGGCCTAGTCGGGTGAATCATCAGAACAACAAGGGAAAACAAGTTGCTAAACCTTATAATCGACCACAGAATAACAACGGGGGCAGAATCACCCGAGGAACCCGAATTTTAGAAGGAAATTGGGACAAGGGAATTGATGTTTCCGATGTGGGGAAGAGGGACATTATGCTAATGTTTGTACCTCTAAGGGACTTACTTGCTACAACTGCCAGAAGCCAGGGCACATTGCAAGGCTCCAAAAGTGGAGTCAGTTGTGAATGTAACTAGGGCTACTCGTCCTACTGCTAGAGGACGCATTTATTGTGTGAATGCTGAAGAGGGGAATCCATCTGGTAATCTGATTCAGCGTGACTGTGAGATTGCAGGTAACACTCTAATTGCACTTTTTGATTCGGGGGCAACCCATTCCTTCATTGCTATGGATTGCGTGAATCGTTTGAAGTTATTTGTATTTGTTTTGCCTTTTAATTTGGTTGTTTCCACACGTGCTAAGACTTTGACAGTAAATTATGCATGTTTACATTGTCAAATAACTATCAAGAATAGGGATTTCTCGATTAATTTGATTTGTTTACCTCTACAATCACTCGAGGTCATTCTCGGTATTGATTGAATGTCGTATCATTATGTGATATTGGATTGTGCTCGCAAGCTAGTTCTTTTCCCCAAACCAGGAGTTGTTAAGTATCTATCTGCTAATAAACTCGAAGTGTCGCTAAGAGAAGGAACTCATGATTTTTTGTCTTTGGCAAATGTGGAGGCAAAGATAAATGTGAACATAGAGGATGTGATGCTTGTCAATGAGTACCCAAACGTATTTCCAACAGAAATTCCAAAATTGCCACCGGTAAGAGAAGTGGAATTTTTCATTGATTTGCACAAGAACCGGACTAATTTCGATTGCGTCGTATCGAATGTCACCATTGGAATTAAATGAGCTCAAAGGCCAAATTTAAGATTTGTTGGAGAAGAAATTTATTAGACCAAGTGTATCATCATGAGAAGCTTCGGTGTTGCTAGTTAAGCAGAAGGACAGAAGCTCGCGCTTATGTGTGGATTATAGACAGCTTAATAAGGCAACTATTAAGAATCGTTATCCTTGGCCATACATCGATGATTTGATGGATCAGTTGAGAGGAGCCGCGGTATTTTCGACGATTGAATTGAAGTCGGGTTACCATATGATTCGAGTGAGGGAAGGAGATATTCAAAAAACTTCTTTCAGAACCCGTTATGGACATTATGAATATCTTGTTATGCCTTTTGGAGTTACCAATGCACCAGCAATTTTTATGGACTACATGAACAAAATCTTTAGTCCATTCCTAGATAAATTTGTTGTGGTGTTCATTGATGATATATTAATTTATTCAAGGACTAAGGAAGAACATGGATAACATATGCGCCAAGTTCTTGAAATTTTACGTGAGAAGCAATTGTATGCCAATCTGTCGAAGTGCGAGTTTTGGCTAGAAGAAGTGAATATCTTAGGACATGTGATAACCAAGGAAGGAATCGTTGTGGATCCGACAAAGATTGAGACAGTTCTTGCTTGGAAACAGCCTCAAACTGTCACTGACATACAAAGTTTCGTGGGATTGGTAGGGTACTACATGAGGTTTTTTTAAGTTTTGCTAAGATTGTAGCTCCATTGACACAACTTACTAGAAAGGATCAACCGTTCCTATGGACGGAGAAATGTGAGGAAAATTTTCATTTACTAAAGAGAAAGTTGACAACCTCACCAGTATTGGTATTACCGCAATTAGAAGAACCATATGAAGTTTACTGCGATGCGTCTCACCAAGTTTTGGGATGTGTTATGATGCAACACTAGAAAGATGTAGCTTACGCCTCAAGGAAATTGAAGATTCATGAAAGAAACTACCCTACTCATGACTTGGGCTTGCTGCTGTAGTTTTTGCATTGAAGATCTGGAGGCACTATTTATATGGATGCACGTTCACAGTATTCAGTGACCATAAAAGTTTGAAATATTTGTTTGATCAGAAGGAATTGAACATGCGTCAGAGGCGATGGATGGAGACTCTTAAGGATTTTGATTTCGCATTGCAGTACCACTCTGGGAAGGCAAATGTAGTGGCTGATGCGTTGAGTAGAAGAAGTGTATCGGTGTCTTCAACAATGATGGCTAGACAACAGGAGTTGTGAGAAGCTTTTAGAGACCTACACTTGAACGTAGAGTTTGCACCAAGAATTTTGAAATTCAGAATGATTAAGAATTCGAGTGGACTACTTGAAGACATTGTGAATTCTCAAGATGACGTCTTAATTCAAGAGAAGAGGAACCTAATAGTGCAAGGGAAGACAACTGAGTTTAAGATCGGACCAAATAATATTTTGAGATGTAATAGTAGGATTTGTGTACCAGAATTTACAGATATGAGGAAAACAATTTTAGAAAAGGCTCATAAGAGTAAATTGAGTATTCATCCTGGAGCAACAAAGATCTATCAGGATTTGAGGCAGAATTATTGGTGGCCAGGAATGAAGAGACATGTAGCAGAGTATGTATCAACTTGTTTAACTTGTCATAAAGCGAAAGTGGAACATCAACGACCTAATGGAATGTTGCAACCTTTAGATATACTTGAATGGAAGTGGGACAACATTTTCATGGATTTTATAACTGAATTTCCGAAAACAAGGAGAAAGAATGATTCTATTTGGGTGATAGTGGATCGATTAACTAAATCTGCACACTTTTTACCAGTAAAGACCATCCATAAGGTAGATAAGCTAACCGAGATCTACATTGCTGAGATTGTGAGATTACACGGAGTACCATCGAGTATCGTATCAGACCGTGACCCAATGTTCACATCGCACTTTTGGGAGCATGGCATGAAGCGTTGGGAACGAAACTAAGATTGAGTTCAGCTTACCATCCACAAACGGACGGAAAAACTGAGAGAACAAATCAGTCCTTGGAAGATCTAATGAGAGCGTGTGTACTTCCGTTGGTTGAGTTTACCTACAACAATAGTTTCTACGCAAGTATTGGAATGACACCATATGAGGCTTTATATGGGCGCAAGTGTCAAACGCCTTTATGTTGGTATAAGGACGGTGAAATCATGATAGTAGGACTGGAGATGGTACAACATACTACAGATAAGGTCTAGAAGATAAAAGAAAAAATGAAGATTTCACAAGATCGTCAGAAGAGTTATGCGGACAAGCGTCGCAGACTTCTAAAATTTGAACAGGGTGACCATGTATTTCTAAGAGTCACGCCTACGAATGGGGTTGGTAGAGCCTTGAAATCGGAGAAATTGATCCGAAATTCATTAGGCCATATCAGATTTCGGCACGAATTGGACCTGTTGCTTATCGAATTGCATTGCCTCCGATATTGTCCAATATTCACGACGTTTTTCATGTGTTGCAATGAAGAAAATACCTTACATATTCGTCTCATGTGATCGAACCTGACCCAATTCAATTGAAGGATAACTTATCATTTGAAGTATTACCTGTAAGAATTGATGACAAGAAGATGAAGCGATTAAGGAACAAGGATGTTTCGTTGGTCAAGGTTATTTGGAACCCAACTACTGGAGATGCGACTTGGGAATTGAAGAGCAAGATGAGGGGACAACACCCTGAGTTGTTTATCGACGCGTAGTTTCGAGGGCAAAACTAATTTTAGGGGGGGGTAGTAATGTAGACCCTTAGTTTTAAATTCTAACTTATGTATTTTGGTGTTGAATTGTGAGGCTTATTAGCCAAATTATTGATATTTTGTGAGTTTAATGCCAAAAATATCTTTTTGGAGACCCGATTAAAATTATTTGTCTATAAATTATTTAGATTAACTACGGTGAATCTTTTGTCAGAAGAAAATTTTTCTGAGATGTAGTGTTTTTTGGACAAATTCATCTGTCAATTGAATTGCGGCGAAAAAAGATATTTTTTTGAAAAAGTGGTTTGAGAAGTGGTGTGAGGTGATGGGTGAAATGATGATTTTTATAAAATATCTAGATATTTATTTAGATATTATATATATATATATATATATACTTTCTTCATTTCAAGGAAAAACCAAGTGTTGAAAGAAAAGAAAAAGAAAAAGAAAAGATTTTCCTCTGTTGCCTTCACGCCTCCTTCATGATTTTCTTTCAATTTCATTTCATCTCCTTTGTTTCCGAAAACAAAGTTAGTTTTTCTAAAAACTCAAACACAAACCCTTACTTTTCTTCGACTTCTGAACTTCATATCGAGAAGTGACGACGCGAACAAAAATCTTACTGTTATTAATCGCGGTGCCGTAATCGATTGTTAAAGCTACCGTTAAGGTAAGGACTTATTCCAAATTTTTATCTTGCATATAGGAGGCTGTATGTGTATTTGTGGAGTTGGAATTTGGGGAAATTGATGTGTGATTTTGTAGAAAAGGAATTTAATTCATTTGTGTGTTTTGAGGAAATTAAATTTGATGTGTGGTTTATGAAAATTAATTTGGCGTGATTTATGTTTGCAAATGTGGAAATTTATGGGTGATTGATGATTGAACTTGGTGTGGATTTTGTGGAATTTGTGTTGATCGAATTTAATGTAAATTATGGATTAAATTTGATGTGTGGTGGTGGAAAATGGAGTTAATTCAATTTATGTGTGGATTGAATTTGGAGATGCGATTTATGTGTGTTTGTGGAAATTGAAATTGGTGTGAATAAATATGCTTGAGTATGCTCTGTGTTGTATTTGAAAAATCATTAGTGTTAAATGAGTATTAAAAATGGGGAATCTTTTAATAGCTGCATTTACTTAATGGTTGTGGTGAAAAGAGTTAGAGTATGCTCATGCATTTCATAGTACATGGGGACCGGGTGGGCCATGGTGATAGTGGTGACCGGATGGGCCACGAAATGATGTCATGCGATTTGTTGGTTCATCTTATCCTTACGGGGATTATGGCGTAGTGCTGATCTGTGAGAGATTGCACTCTAAAATGTGTTGACCTGTGAGCGATTGCATTCTAGAAAGCAGTGTAAGGCATGTCATAGGCAACACTTTAGTAAATCGTGCGGGCCTGGGATAGGTGGCACCTTGTTAATTAGTACAAGGCGGTACTATTATGATTTACGCCATTTCTAGGAGGGTTAATTTGGTTGAAATTCTGGAACCATGTATTTCTAAGAGTCACGCCTACGAATGGGGTTGGTAGAGCCTTGAAATCGGAGAAATTGATCCGAAATTCATTAGGCCATATCAGATTTCGGCACGAATTGGACCTGTTGCTTATCGAATTGCATTGCCTCCGATATTGTCCAATATTCACGACGTTTTTCATGTGTTGCAATGAAGAAAATACCTTACATATTCGTCTCATGTGATCGAACCTGACCCAATTCAATTGAAGGATAACTTATCATTTGAAGTATTACCTGTAAGAATTGATGACAAGAAGATGAAGCGATTAAGGAACAAGGATGTTTCGTTGGTCAAGGTTATTTGGAACCCAACTACTGGAGATGCGACTTGGGAATTGAAGAGCAAGATGAGGGGACAACACCCTGAGTTGTTTATCGACGCGTAGTTTCGAGGGCAAAACTAATTTTAGGGGGGGGTAGTAATGTAGACCCTTAGTTTTAAATTCTAACTTATGTATTTTGGTGTTGAATTGTGAGGCTTATTAGCCAAATTATTGATATTTTGTGAGTTTAATGCCAAAAATATCTTTTTGGAGACCCGATTAAAATTATTTGTCTATAAATTATTTAGATTAACTACGGTGAATCTTTTGTCAGAAGAAAATTTTTCTGAGATGTAGTGTTTTTTGGACAAATTCATCTGTCAATTGAATTGCGGCGAAAAAAGATATTTTTTTGAAAAAGTGGTTTGAGAAGTGGTGTGAGGTGATGGGTGAAATGATGATTTTTATAAAATATCTAGATATTTATTTAGATATTATATATATATATATATATATACTTTCTTCATTTCAAGGAAAAACCAAGTGTTGAAAGAAAAGAAAAAGAAAAAGAAAAGATTTTCCTCTGTTGCCTTCACGCCTCCTTCATGATTTTCTTTCAATTTCATTTCATCTCCTTTGTTTCCGAAAACAAAGTTAGTTTTTCTAAAAACTCAAACACAAACCCTTACTTTTCTTCGACTTCTGAACTTCATATCGAGAAGTGACGACGCGAACAAAAATCTTACTGTTATTAATCGCGGTGCCGTAATCGATTGTTAAAGCTACCGTTAAGGTAAGGACTTATTCCAAATTTTTATCTTGCATATAGGAGGCTGTATGTGTATTTGTGGAGTTGGAATTTGGGGAAATTGATGTGTGATTTTGTAGAAAAGGAATTTAATTCATTTGTGTGTTTTGAGGAAATTAAATTTGATGTGTGGTTTATGAAAATTAATTTGGCGTGATTTATGTTTGCAAATGTGGAAATTTATGGGTGATTGATGATTGAACTTGGTGTGGATTTTGTGGAATTTGTGTTGATCGAATTTAATGTAAATTATGGATTAAATTTGATGTGTGGTGGTGGAAAATGGAGTTAATTCAATTTATGTGTGGATTGAATTTGGAGATGCGATTTATGTGTGTTTGTGGAAATTGAAATTGGTGTGAATAAATATGCTTGAGTATGCTCTGTGTTGTATTTGAAAAATCATTAGTGTTAAATGAGTATTAAAAATGGGGAATCTTTTAATAGCTGCATTTACTTAATGGTTGTGGTGAAAAGAGTTAGAGTATGCTCATGCATTTCATAGTACATGGGGACCGGGTGGGCCATGGTGATAGTGGTGACCGGATGGGCCACGAAATGATGTCATGCGATTTGTTGGTTCATCTTATCCTTACGGGGATTATGGCGTAGTGCTGATCTGTGAGAGATTGCACTCTAAAATGTGTTGACCTGTGAGCGATTGCATTCTAGAAAGCAGTGTAAGGCATGTCATAGGCAACACTTTAGTAAATCGTGCGGGCCTGGGATAGGTGGCACCTTGTTAATTAGTACAAGGCGGTACTATTATGATTTACGCCATTTCTAGGAGGGTTAATTTGGTTGAAATTCTGGAATCATGCATTTTGGCATATGGGCATTGCATTAGGGTGCTTGGCACGCGAGTCATGTTTGTTATACTATGATGATTGTATAAACATACTCGATCGTTGCTTGTGATTGTGTCGTAATTGCTAAGTGTGATGATTGACTTTGTGTTGTAAATTTTGAATGATTTTGAAACTTTTTCAAAACTGAAAAATCTGCATTTTTCACAGTTTTATTCAAATACGACAGTGTTGTATTCGAATACGACAACACAGATTTTGCCACTAACTTACATTGTATTCGGATACGACCGGATAATTTTTGCCACTAACTTGCACTGTATTCAGATACGAGATTTCTGTATTCGGATACGACATGATAATTTTTGCCGCTGACTTGTCCTGTCTTGTATTTGATTACAGTTGTTCTGATTTTTCTACCTACTTATGAATCAGCACTGTATTCGAATATATGGATGTTGTATTCGAATACGACAGTGCAGTTTTGTTAAAAACTTTATTTTTCAACTTTGATTATGCATGTTTGGCATATGAAAATCATTTCAAGTAGTATGCTAAGTTGAAAGGTTATTTTGTGCATTTGAAATTTAAATGCTATATGATATTTGTTAAATTCGGTTGGTGATCCTTTACAATTATTGTGGAAATCTGGGCTTTGCCCCTCATATGAGAACCAGGATCATCCTATCGGTTAGTACCCTGGAGATCGGAAGGTAATTAGCCATACCTGACCGATGTTGTGTTAGAAGGATCTTGCAGGGCGCGTGGAGATCACTCGGGTTGTGTAGTTTTTGTAGCATGATCGAATTAGATGGTTGTATAGGGACTAGATGTCTTTCTTTTGTGAATGTATTTATTTTAATACAAGCTTGACTTTTATTTTGATGGGTCCTTGTACCACATTTTGATGCGACGTGGGGAAGTTAAAATTCTTGGGGCAGTGTTTTTGTACAGGTGTCTGCCGAGAATACCCCATGGGTATGAGCTATGTCTGATAGGTCTCATAGCCCCGATATATTTTGCTGTTTAAATACTTTGGATTTTTGTTTCAAAAACTATTTCTGCTGCTTGTAAATATTGTTGACTTTTGTCGTTGTGTTACGACTTAAATATTTTATCCAAAAGTATTTCTTTCTTAATTTCTGAAATTTGATTTTTGTTTTTAAAAAATAAAGGGCTGTTACAAATTACCTACTGAATCATATTTTATGTCCATAAACAAATAAAACTTGATATGGCACAAAAGAACTAAACATGTTAGCATGAAAACAATTTCAGAATTATCTAAACATGATCTTGTTAGAAGTCGTCCAAAAATCAGTTTTGGTAAAAATAAAGTATGTGAAGCTTGTGCTAAAGGAAAATAAGTCAAGAGTAGTTTTCATTCAAAAGATTTTGTTTCAACTCAAAAACCTATTGAATTACTTAACATTGATCTCTTTGGTCTTATCAAAACTACAAGCTTAGGAAGAATGAGATATGACTTTGTTATTGTTGATCATTTTTCACGTTACACATGAGTACTTTTCTTTCTTTTTTTTTTTTTTTAAAAAGATGCTATAACATAATTTCTGTAAAAAGTGATGATGGAGGATAATTCATAAATACATCTTTCAAAAGCTTTTTTTTTTTTTTGCTGGAAATGGCATTTCTCATAATCTCTCTTGTGTAAGAACTCCTCAACAAAATGGAGTTGTCGAAAGAGAGAATTGAACATTACAAGAAATGGCAAGAACAATCTTTGAAGAATCAAATGTTGAGAAATATTTTTGGACTAAAGAAATCAACACTTCTTGTTACATTTTAAATTGTCTATCAATAGAAAAAGTATCAACAGAAAAATTATCAAAGAAGTAGAAGAAGACATAGTTGATAACTCATGGGTCGAAGCAATGCAAGAAGAACTTCTCCATTTTGAAAAAAAAGTCAAGTCGGGACTTTTGTCTCAAATCCACAAAATCAAACAATTATTGGCACAATATTGGTATTTAGAAAGAAACTGGGCGAAGAAGGAAAAGTAATAAAAAAATAAAGTAAGATTGGTGGCCCATAGTTATAACCAACAAGAAGGTAGCGATTATGATGAATCTTTTACACCGATTGCAAGGTTATAAGCTATCAGAATCCTTCTTGCATATGCATCTGATAAACTTATCAAACTTTTTCAGATGGATGTTAAAAGTTCTTTTTAAATGGTTTTCTAAATGTTCAAGTATATGTTTATTAGCCTCTTGGTTTCAAAGGTCAAAAGAAACCAAACCATGTCTTTAAACCCACTAAAGCTTTATATAGACTGAAACAAGCCCTTAGAGTCTAGTATAAAAGACTAAGTTCCTTCTTAATCAAAAATGGTTTTTTCAGAGGCAAGATTTATACTACACTTTAAAAATATAAATAAATAAATAATGATATGCCAATTGTTCAAGTATATGTTGACGACATAATCTTTGGATCAACAAATGAAAAAATGTGTGTGGAAGTTTCAAATCTCATGCAAAGTGAATTTGAAATGCATATGATGGGACAATTGAGATATTTCCTTGGGTTGCAAATCAAGCAATATGAAAATAGAATATTTATATTTCAAGAACAATATATCAAAGATTTTTTAAAGAAATACAAAATGAATGAAGCTAAAGCAATGACAACTCCCGGACATCCATCCTTAAATTCGGACAGAGGTGAACAAGGAAAATCCATCTCTGAAAATAAATCTAGAGGAATGGTAGGCTCATTGCTATATTTAACTACAAGTAGGCCAAATATTGTGTTTACAGTGGCATTATATGCTACATTTCAATCTTTGCCTAAAGAATCTCATTTATCTACTGTAAAAAGAATTTTTCGTTATCTTGTTGGTAGCACTGATCTTGGCCTTTGGTATAACAAATGAACTCATTTTGATCTTGTAGCCTACTGTGACATTGATTTTGTTGCGGATAAAATGGAAAGAAAAAGCGCAAGTGGTGTTATTCCAATGTTCCCATTTATTGTGATAATACAAGTGTAATAACTTTGTCTAATAAAGCCCCATTCAACATTCAAGATCAAAACATATTAAAATAAAACACTATTTTATTAGAGATCATGTTAACAAAAAGGAAGTTGAGTTAATCTTTGTTGATACCAAAATTCGACTTGCTGACATTTTTACTAAGCCTCTAGTTGAAGATAATTTTAATTTCATTAAATAAAAATTAAAAATGTCAACCATATATACCATCTCTGATGACGATTCTATTTCAAAATCATCACAACATTTTGCATCAAAATCATCAAAAACCCTCTACTTTAACATCAAAATCCTCCAAACCATCCACTTCACCATCAAAATATGTAAAACATCTCTTTTTACCCCTTCAGAAATACAGCCTAAGAAATCAAAATCCTTTCCTCAACATACACCAACATAATCACCCTCAAAATCATCCCTCATTTTATCTCGTTTTCTGGCCAAACAAAAACTAAAACAACCCAAACAACATGCACAAAAAACCAAAAGTACAAAACGTTCTTCATCCAAAATTATTATAACAAAACGTTCTCTACCCAGATCAACTCCATTATAACGTTCTTCATGCAATTATGCGTATACCCATAGAAGGGCCAACCATCTTTGGAAAAGATTCATACTCTACTCTAAATGTCAACAAAGATGTAGTTTTTAATGAGCTCTTCATTCCTAGCTCAACCAACTTTGTATCTACAAATTTTAAACCCCTTCCCAATTTTTGTTAACAATATCAGTTAGTAATCAATTCTTCCACACTGTGGCAGTCACGAGTATGTCTTTTACAATGATTCCTTAATCATTTATCACCTCCTCCACTGCCAAAAACTCAACCTCCCATATATCATCATAAATAACATGATTGCCTCCACCAATCGAGATTACAACAGGAATACATTACCTATGGTATGATTCTCACCAAAATTTTAAAATATTTTAAGGTCCCTCTCAAAAACGTGAAATCCATCATCAAAATTTCAAAATTCTCTTCCAAAAACATCTTTGACATGAAGAAAGATTCATTGCTTCCACCATCTTTGTACATCCCTCAAGATCAATCTCTTTTCCTTCTTGGTTCGTGCAAAAGAAAACGTTCTAAAAGGCAAAATCCTTAAACCCAAATACTCAAAACTTTGGAGTTAACATTCCTCAAGAACGTTCTCCTTTCCCGCACAACGTTCTTCCTTTCAATACCACTCCATCTAAATCCACCCCGCTTGCAAATGCTCATGCTTTTGGTATTCTAACACCATAATTACTTCAAAATCCAATTCGTCAAAGTCATATTTGCTCCTAAATTCATTTTGAAAGAACATCTCAAATGTCACTAGCTTTTGTCTCGCCTGAAATATAAATTTAAATTTCCAGCACAATGCAAATATTTCTTCCCCCACTAAAAATTTCAAAAAAAGTAAACTTTGATGCTCACATGTCTAATGATGAATTTTGGGGACTAGGAATCTTGGATTGTGATGCGAATGGAGGTTTTATTGAGGCTTCAACACTTTTTTAGTTTGGCTTTTTTTTATTTGGCTTTGACGATGCAACTACGGTGAAGGCAATTTTCTAGTAAACTCACACTCTCCAAAGCAAACATCTGAATTATATCTCACAATATACTAACATAAGATTATAAGAGAAAATAAAAGAATTAGATACAAACTAAAAGTGTTTCTGCTATGTGCAATTTGTAATGAAGACCTACAGTCATATATATAGCATTGGTTTCTCTCTTTTTCAAAAAATATAATTTCACTCAACTACAACAATCTCCTCTTGTATTGCAAATTATATATCTTTTGCTTTCATTGTATACATTGACAATCATAGTTCAGAAGAACTATCATACTCCACCATAAATAGTATACTTCACTTGAAATTAAACCACTCCAAGAATTTCCACTTGAAACTAAAACACTAAAAAAATTTCACCTGAAGTTAAACTAGTTCAAGGATTTCCACTTGAAGCTAAACCACTAAAAGAGCGTTCAAATAAAGCTAAACCACTATAAGAATTTTCACTTGAAGTTAAACCACTTCAAGAATTTCCACTTGAAGCTAAACAACTCTAAGAATTTTCACATGAAGTTAAATCATTCCAAGAATTTCCACTTGAAGCTAAACCTTTCCAAAAATTTCCTCTACATATAAAAACAAACCTGGAAATTTATGGTGCAACTTTCATTGTGACTTTCTCAAGATGTTCTTTAGCAATCAAACATAATCAAACAACACAAGTTTCATCAATGCCAATCAATGAACTTGTACAAATAAACACCTTGTGTAATAATGATTGTATCATCATTGACTTGAATTTTCACATGCCAAAATTGATGTTTCCATCAAATTTCTTTATGCCGAGTTTCACAAGGGAACATGACATATTGTAAATGTGCACTAGGTTGGTTTCCAACAAAGAGAGGTGAATCAAAAAAGAACATTTAAAAAGAACCTTTCTAAACAACGCTTTCCCAATATCACTATATTATTTTTAATGTGGAAGATCATACAATGCTACAACCACATAGCATACTAAGAGTTTTATTTCCCATGACTGAACTAGACTCAAATACTGGATGTTGGGAAAAAATGGATAGAGAAATTAAAGGGAACACAATCACAAACACATGAATATAATTTAGAAACTCTAAAACTAGAGAAAAATCGCGGTGGTTGTCTAAAGACAACTAGAGAATAAAACTATGTTGTTACAAAACATAAACTTCTCTCAAACACCCATGACCTCCAATACACTCACACTTTTAAAAGAAAATATTTTAACTACACCTCACAACGTTCTTACATTAAAAAACACATAACAATTCAAAACCATGACTCTGGTTCGTTACAATATGAGGAAGAATGTACTAAGGGGGTAGACCAAGCCACTCCTTGTTGGGCTTAACAACAACCTACTTAGCAATGGAGTGGGTCACACGATTACCATCTTTCCCAACCCACACTAGACTTGATCTCCTAAAACCACTTATCTCTTTTGCAATACATTCATTAATTTGCCTCCGATGCAAAGAAAAATTGTCCAAATCGACCACCTAAACCGAATCTGATTCAAAGACAACATCAGACAACTGAAATTTCTTTACAAATTCTAAAGCATGGTTCATTGACTTCGTCGTAGTTGCATCGTCAAAGCCAAATAAAAAAAATGCCAAACTAAAAATTGTTGAAGCCTCAATAAAACCTCCATTCGCATCACAATCTAAGATTCTTAGTCCCCAAAATTCATCATTAGACATGTGAGCATCAAAGTTTACTTTTTTTGAAATTTTTTAGTGGGGGAAGAAATATTTGCAGTGTGCTGGAAATTTAAATTTAAATTTATATTTCAAGCGAGACAAAAGCTAGTGACATTTGAGATGTTCTTTCAAAATGAATTTAGGAGCAAATATGACTTTGACGAATTGGATTTTGAAGTAATTATGGTCTTGGAATACTAAAAGCATGAGCATTTGACAGCGGGGTGGATTTAGATGGAGTGGTATTGAAAGGAAGAACGTTGTGCTAGAAAGGAGAATGTTCTTGAGGAATGTTAACTCTAAAGTTCTGAGTATTTGGGTTTAAGGATTTTTCCTTTTAGAAAGTTTTCTTTTGCACGAACCAAGAAGGAAAGGAGATTGATCTTGAGGGATGTACAAAGATGGTGGAAGCGATGAATCTTTCTTCATGTCAAAGATGTTTTTGGAAGAGAATTTTGAAATTTTGATGATGGATTTTACATTTTTGAGAGGGACTTTGTAATATTTTAAAATTTTGGTGAGAATTATACCATAGGGAATGTATTCCTGTTGTAATCTCGATTGGTTGAGGCTATCATGTTATTTATGATGATATATGGGAGGTTGAGTTTTTGGCAGTGGAGGAGGTGATAAATGATTAAGGCATCATTGTAAAAGACATACTCGTGACTGCCACAGTATGGAAGAATTGATTACTGACTGATATTGTTAACAAGAATTGGGAAGGGGTTTAAAATTTGTAGATACAAAGTTGGTTGAGCTAGGAATAAAGAGCCCATTAAAAACAACAGCTTTGTTGACATTTAGAGCAGAGTATGAATCTTTTCCAAGGACGGTTGGCCCTTATGTGGGTAGATGCATAATTGCATGAAGAACGTTATAATGGAGTTGATCTGGGTGGAGAACATTTTGTTGGAATAATTTTGGATAGAGAACGTTCTGTACTTTTGGTTTTTTGTGCAGGCTATTTTAGTTTCTTTAGTTTTTGTTTGGCCATACGTGATAAAATGGGGGATGATTTTGAGGGTGATTATGTTGGTGTATGTTGAGGAAAGGATTTTGAATTCTTAGGCTGTATTTTTGAAGGGGGAAAGAGATGTTTTTCATATTTTGATGGTGAAGTGAATGGTTTGGAGGATTTTGGTGTTAGAGTAGAGGGTTTTGACGATTTTTATGATTTTGATGCAAAATGTTGTGATGATTTTGAAATAGAATCGTCATTAGAGATGGTATATATGGTTGTGTCCACACTCTTCGATTTCTTGGAGGTGCAACCTCCAACCATGATTCTCATTGACCTCTATTTTGATGGAGTATTGTCATATTGTGTTTTTTGAGGTTTTCTGGAGATGTGGTGGTGCTTGACTGATGTTTGGGGAAACACATTAGAATAGAGGATGGAGTAAGGTGGTGATAGAGGCAAGTGAAATAGTAGGTGAACTGGTTTCGGGAGTAGTAAGAAAAGATGCTTGCAGAAAGAGAAATTTCTGGAGGGGTAGGCCATGGTGGAGGAGATGGTAATCGAGATGGCGATGGTGATAGAGATGGTGTTCTTGGAGAATGATTTTTTCTTGTAGAAGCTTTGTACAAGCCATGCTTTTTGAAAATAAATGAAGAAAAATGAATATTGAGTTGCAGAAAGGGATAGTATGGAGCTTTTGATGAAAAAAGGAGGAGGTGTTTTTTTGGGAAGACATGAGGGAGAGAGTGACACAAATGGGTATATAGAAGTGGGTGGTTGCGAAATGACTAGTGAAATTGGGAAAGAGGAAAGTAGGTTATGATGAGGCTATGATAGCCGTTTTTTGAAGAGACGAAAAAATCGTTACTTCCCTCTTTGTAAATTAAAATTTTCAAATTTTTCACTCAAGTTTGATACATATACACACGAAGACTAATGCAAAGAGGAAGAAAATGGAGATCATTCTCCGTAAAGACCAGAAAAATTTGATCATGCTTTTCAAAAGAGATAGTTTGGATTTTTGATCATTTTTAATTTTTATTTAATGAAATTAAAATTATCTTCAACTAGAGGTTTAGTAAAATTGTCCGCAAGTTGAATTTTGGTGTCAACAAAGATTAATTCAACTTCCTTTTTGTTAACATGATCTCTAATAAAATAGTGTTTTATTTTAATATGTTTTAATCTTGAATGTTGAATGGGGGTTTATTAGACAAACATGTTGCACTTGTATTATCACAATAAATGGGAACATTTGTATAACATCACTTGTGTTTTTTCTTTCAATTTTATCCGCAACAAGATCAGCATCACAGTAAACTACAAGATCAAAATGAGTTCATTCGCTATACCAAAGGCCAAGATTAGTGGTACCCTATGAAAAATGTCATTCGTAAGAGGAGAGGGCTATCAACGAGATGTAAGCTCCCTAATTGATGCATGAGGATGCGTTGTAGGATTGAGAGGAGAGTGATATCCGTTAGATAGAGCCACCTCTAAGTTAAATGCCACCCTTAGGAGGAAAGGACTATCAATGAGATGAAGCTGCCTCTTGGTTCTCATGAATTTATATTTTTACTTGTTTGACTTTCTATGATATTTTTTAAAGTTGCTCACTTTGATTCACCTCTTTATGAATTGGATTTTAAATATATATATATATATATATATA
>NC_021160.2:33083726-33141853 GCF_000331145.2 Cicer arietinum | reverse complement strand
TATATATATATATCTACTTGAATGGTTAAGTTATAAGTCTAATGATTTTATTATGTGTATAACATAATCGCCACAAGATTGTAAAACTATTATCCGTGCCCTTTTGTGTTTCCCTTCTAGTTGGTGGTGGTTGTTGTCTCCTCACTAAGTCTTTGTGACCTACTCATTCATGTTGTTTATCTTCTTCATATTCGCAGGCAGCTGAGTAGCAAGCTGTTAGTAGATTCAAGTTTCGATCATATTTGTTTTGGTAGGCCTCTTTGATCGATAACTTTTTTTTTTGTAAAGTCTATAGAGTCATGATGTAATTTGAAGCTATTTTGAGTCTAGAAAGTCTTTTGGGAGATGTACTGGATATTTATATTATGCTCTTTGGATTATGACTGGATTGAGAGTTTAAACATAAATTTTACAAATTTAGAAATGTTGAAGTTACAGAGGATACTATGTCAAAATTTCGAGAACTATTTATTGAGAACTATTTAGTCGCTTGATTATTAAGTTAGTTGATAGGCTTGCCAGGCTAAGAGTATAGCTTGTGCGCCGGTCACGACGTTTAGTTTTTGAGTCGTGACAAAGTTGGTATCAGAGCTCGGTCGTAAGTCCTAATAGCTGCAAACATAGGGTGATGATAAATTATTGTCAGTAAATTGTGTATCCGGGCACAACTAACTTGCAAGGACTATTAGTACTCTATGAAAGTCTCATCTGTTGTATAAATTTGTGTTTAAATTCATCATCAATATTTTTTCACATTTTCTTGTCGTCTTTTTCAATTTTTGATCAATGTTCTTTGATTAGGTGAGAATGCCACCCAAGACTAGGAATCCTACTATAAGGGAAATTGCTGATGAGTCAATTTACCAAGCCCAAGGCGCTCTTCAACGAGGCCGTGTTTCAGTCCATGCTCAAAATAGGTGTAGATTTAATGTTGGCAGACGTGGCTTTGGTGTCGATGTTGAGGTACCTAAGAGGAGGCGCGAAAATCCAACCATGGAAGAGTTTGCTGCTGGTCTGCATGGATTACAACAAGTTGCGCAACAACTTGTTGGGGTTGTCGTCGAACAACAACAAGAGGGTGATCAAAGGCATGAAAATCACAATGGTCAACAAGAGGTTAAACAAGTTGAGCTTCAGACGAGAGGGATTGAGGTTACTTTACCAGACTTCATGAAGCTTAAACCCCCTACGTTTTCTAGGTCTAGCTTAACTGAGGACCCACAACAATTAATTAATAGTCTAGAGCAGCTTTGGAAAGCATTGAGTTGTTCTGAGGTAAGAGCAGTATAATTGACATCATTTCAAATAATAGGTGTGGCACGTGATTGGTTTGATATAGTGTCACGTGGTAGACAAGTTGGGTCACCTCCGTTAGCATGGAGAGAGTTCTCTCAGTTGTTCACGACACATTTTTTTCTGGAGAATATTAGAGATGGATTAGCTCACGAGTTTGAGCGATTGAAGCAAACGGAAGGTATGACAGTTTTTTTAGTATAGCGCTCATTTTTACACAACTTTCTAGACATGCTCCTTACCTTATCATTGAGGAGATGGGTGTCAAACGGCTTATCGAAGGATTGAAGGATTACTTATTTAAATATGTGGTTGGGTCGAATTGTTATACTTTTGTTGAGGTGTTGAGTTTGGCCATTCAGATTGAGCAACGACAAAAGGAAAAAGGAGCCACTAGACAAGATTCACGGTAGCAACAAAGGATTGAAGGATCTTACAGTAACTATTCGAATCACGGTGGTGGATCTATGTTTTGTTATCAGGTGCAACAGAGACTCATGTCTCAAAGAGGTCAGCATAGCGGGCAATCTTCTAGGACAGTGCAGAGTCGTAGATCAGATTCTGGAGCAACATCACAATCCATTTTTCCTCAGAGATATTTCAGTGTTTCAACTACATGATGTTCTATTTATGGTAGGTTTCACTTTGGAAATTGTTCCATAAAATAAAATAAAATAAAAAGCTTTTGAAAGATGTATTTATAAATTATCCTACATCATCCCTTTTTACAGAAGTTATGTTAGAGCATTTTTCATTTCGAACATTTTTACTAAGGGTTTGAAAAACATAAAAAAAAATCATCTTTTTTTTTAAAGAAAAGTACTCATGTGTAACGTGAAAAATGATCAACAATAACAAAGTCATATCTCATTCTTCCTAAGCTTGTATTTTTGAAAGCACCAAAGAGATCAATGTTAAGTAATTCAATAGGTTTTTGAGTTGAAACAAAATATTTTGAATGAAAACTTCTCTTGACTTGTTTTCTTTTAGCACAAGTTTCACATACTTTATTTTTACCAAAACTAATTTTTTGCAGACTACTAACAAGATCATGTTTGGATACTTTTGAAATTGTTTTCATGCTAACATGCTTAGTTCGTTTGTGCCATATCCAGTTTTCTTTGTTTATGGACATAAAATATGATTCAGTGGGTAATTCTTCAAGATATAAAACATATAATTTTTTTTCTCTTGAACAAGAGAAAATAATTTTTCTAGAAGATGTATGGTTGACTTTGCATATGTTGGGTTTAAAAATAACTTCAAAACATTTTCACACAATTCACTAATGTTTAGTAGATTATGTTTTAAACCTTCAACATATTGAACATCAACTATTGTTGCAGAGTTTTCTTTACCTATAATACCCTTAACTTTGATTTTTGCCTAATCATTTTTCTCAAAACTTACAGATTCCCCATCCTACTTGACAAAGGAAACAAAACATTGTTTATATCTTGTCATATGTCTTGAACAACCACTGCCCAAATATCATGGCTTTTTCTTGACATTTTGAAAACCAACTTGCAATTAATATTAATAGATTCTTAGGTACCCATTGTCTTGGGTCCTTGAGGGTTTGATTTTTCTTTAAAGATATATTTTTTCTTAAGTTAGCAATTTGGTTCAATATGACCAATCTTTGAGCAATAAGAACATTTTCATATTGCTTTTGGAGAAGGTTCTGACATGATACTAGAATGTTCTTCCTTTTTCATATTGCAAAACATTTTATTTTGCTTTATCTTCTTTTCATTCAAGTGAAAAAAAAAAAAACATTCAGAGTTTTTGCTTTTGAGATTTTTCAAAATCAAGTCCACCTTTATCAAATATTCCTAGCCGTGATCCCATAAGTTTTTGAAAAGTTTTAGTAGAGTTAATAAAGTTTTGACAAATCATTTTTAAGATTCTCAATTTATGTTTTGAGCAGAACGTTCTCCTTTTGAGTTGCAGAATGTTCTTGACACACTAATTCTTCAGATGTTTTAAAATGAGAATTCTATAGGCTTGGAATGACTTTTCTAAGTTCATCATTCATATCTTGGGCTTTCTCTTTTTCTTCTTTATCTTTGCACATTTGTTCTTTTAATGAACCACTTTTTTTAGCAAGAAAGTTTAATTCATTTAACAAATTGTCAAACTACTTTTCTATTTGTTCACTAAAAAGATATAGTTCAAAAATGGTTACCTCATCTTTTTCTAAGTTTTCCATTAGGCACATGTTGGCTTCTTCATTTTCTTTTGTGTCTGATTCTTCAAAGTCATCATAGGTGACCATCATGGATTTTTTCTTGATTCATCTTTTTGGTGCATTTTTGTTATAAGGACATTCAGTTTTGTTATGTTCTATTTGTTGCACCCATAACATGTAATTCGATTCTTATTGATGACTTTTCATCATATGCATATTTTTCATTGATTTTAGCCTTATTTATCTTTAACAATTAGTTAATCTAAGGAGTTATTTGATATATTTTGTTGATTTTATTTCTTTGATTTAATGAAATGTTTATGTTCTTATTTGTTTGATTAAGTATAGATTTTTCGTAGATTTGCGTTGTTACTTTGTTTTAGTGCAGTGCTAAATTTTGGTGAGAAATCAACATGACCTATGTGGAGTATTTCAGCCATATCTGGCGTTATAGATGTTCAATTAGAATCAAACCAAGTGAAAATGAAAGCAAGGATTCATAGCTACAACTTTCATGAAGACACCGGAACCAAATTCAGACTCGAAAGAGGAGCAAAATGCAGTATATGTCAGACAACAGATGTTGTGCGCCTGAAGCGCAACAGCCGCGCCTGAGGCGTATGTCTTGCCTTTCAGCACTACTAGCGCACGCCTGGGGCGCGAGGCCGCGACAACATTCATTAAAAACTTTTTTTTTTCACTTTTTAGGGATCTTGTTGACCATTGGGAAGTGGGGAGACTTGTTCCCTAGATTAGAAACTCAAAGACGGCCATTTCTAACATCATTGGAGAAGTTTTATCAAGAATCATGCATGAATCATTCTTGTAATTCTTCTTTAATCCCTATCTTTTATATCTCTGTCATGAGTAGCTAAACCCTATTTGTTAGGGATGAGTATAACCAGATGAAACCCTTATTTTTCTGATTTGATTTCTAGTTATATGAATGAGTTTATTGAATTATTTTTCTCATCTATGTGCTTAATGCTTTTTATTGCTTGATCAACATTAAAATGTTCTACGATTTGTATTTTGAAACGGAAGTGAACTTTACGAATGCTTCAGATGAGAAATTCATGAATTTGTAGTCTAGGGATAGATATAGGTCATGAAACCAATTAAATTAGTTGCAAAGGCAATGGTTTAACAAGAGAATTCATGTACGGTAATGTTTAATTCTAATCTTAAATCTACTAAGGAATTAGGGGTTACTTTGGAATTAAAGGTTTTGTCACTAAGACATTAGGGCAAGAATAATAAAGAGAATTTGGTAATAATTCAATAAAGGAATTCAGTAACTAGGATCAAATTAGACACCAAGGTTGGATTCGAAGTGAAACTTATCCCTGACAGTTTTCTCATTATAAAGGATCAACTTATTGTTAATTTTAAATATTATTTCAATCAATTTGGGAACCTTTTGTTCAATTGTAGTAATTAAATATAATTCAATAGTAAAACGCAATCCTGGAGTTCGACACTCGATACTACCGTTTTATTATTACTTACAACGATTCAGTACACTTGTTGAAACGCTATCACTTATCTATTTTTGTTTCAGAGTTTTCCCTTTTGCTTGGAAAACTTCTTTTGATCTGATCTCTTCTTCTCATCATTCTTTGAATTTTTCATGTAAAAATAACTACTTCCTCATCAACTTCTTCTTGGCCAATTTCTTCTAGGTCTTCAATTCCATCTTGTTGTAAAAATGAGCTTTATAGCACATTTCATTTACAATGGTTGTGAATCTTGAGTACATTTCATCAATGGTTTCTCCTTCATTCATCTCGAATAGTTCAAATTTTTGTACACAAATATAAATTCTTGTTTATTTGACATGACGTGTTCCTTCATGATGGGTTTGTAATGATGTATCCCATAGTTTTTAAGTTGTATCACATTCATCGACTTTTTCTCTTTCCTCCCTGCTCAATACACAAGATAGAAATATTTGAGCTTTAGAGTTTAGAAATACCTTAGCCTTGTCTTTTATTATCTTGTCTGCTTCTTTCTTTTCAGCAGATGTTGGATCACTTTGATCAACTTTTGGTATGAATTTTCCATCTGTTATGCTATGCCACATCCCAGTATCATATGATTTAAGGAATAGTTGCATCTTTTATTTCCAAAAGTAGTAGACTGTACCATCAAAGTAAAGTGGTCTATTTGATTATCCTCCTTCAACAATACACATGACTTTTGACATTGCTTCCTGAATCTCTTCCTCTAACACTTGTTAGGTATCTAACCTTAGAGGCAGAGCTCTGATGCCAATTGAAGTAGCAATATCAATCACAAGGAATTTGTATGTGTGTGTGTGTGGGGGGGTTGAATTGTGATCCCTTTTCGAAATGATAATTCTTGGTTTTACTTTTAAAATTAGCTTAAAATCAATCTTGGTTACACACAAAACCAAAATGTTCTTGGTTAGTTAAAAATAAATGAAACAAGTTATTTCTACAAGATCAATGATAATAAGTCAGAAATAATAAAGGATAGCGATAAGAAAATCACACAATGTTGTATCTTGGTTCACCCAAGGTGTACTATGTCAAGTCCTCACAATTTGTGAGTTTTTCCACTAATGTGTTTCACACAAGAACATTCTTGTTTTCACAAATTCTTTCATGATCACTCTTGATCAGTTACAACATTCACCTTTCAATCTTGGAAGAATTTTTACAGTCACCTTTCAGTCCAAAAAGGATTTTTATGGTCCCCTTTTAATCACTAGAATGATTTTTACAAAATACTCAAACTATCTAAAGAGATAGGGTTGATTTTCTAATGATGTTATTATAAGAGGTTGTAGGATCATAATCTACTCAACACTTGTTTGAGATTGATTATTATGAATAACTCAATAAAGATATCCTTGAGTATAGTAAGAGAGAGCTGAAGTTTTTGCTTCATTGAAGAGTTTTGTTTGTTCGAGTATGATTGTTTTAGTGATGAAATGATTGCACTGAAAACTCTTGCTATTGTCTTCACCTTAATGCTTCTTTTATTGGCATGGAGAAGGTTAGAAATGACTCATTATAGCCATTACGAAACCTAAAAACAAGCATATGTTCAGAGTGAGATTTAATAGACATGTGTGTTATTTAATTTAGAATGTTCTTCTTTGTAACCAAAACGTTTTTCGTTTTGCGTTGAATGGAAAACGTGGTTGAAAGATTTTGTAGTTGTCTTATGTCAGTTCTTTCTCTCAAATGCATGTTGAGCTTTCTGCAAAGGATGTAGCAGCAATTTCGTTTCATTCTTGATGTCATATATGTACTTGTTCATAGCTCATCAATTTGGATATTGTTCTAGTCATTGATCTTGATGGTGTTTTTTTGCTTATTTGGGTCTTTAGCTAGACTTTTGGGCTTGAGTATAGTTGTGAGTAGTCTTGATATTCTTTTATCTTAAGATCCATATTATGGGGAATGATTCAATCTACTTTTTTTCCTTAAAACGAATTAACTAGAATGATCTTGATAAACCTTAATGATCTCGATAAACCAGAATGATCTTGATAAGCCAAAATGATCTTGATTAGTTTTCAGTTTAATTAAGGCACCATGTTTCTTTGATTTAGATTATGGTGTGATTGTTGATTGTTGTATAAATGTATTTGATCATCTATCTTTGAATAAAATGCTCAAGAACACAAATTAAATATCAACACAATCAGAATTATTAATATGGTTTAATTAACTTGTTTGTTTATCTTCAAAATACTTGATTTAGGATTTGGCCTTAACAGGTGACACTTGCATAATTTCTCCATATATCGACCTAACTGATCGCACTTGTAGCATTTCACGTCAGACCTCAGAAACATCTCTTTTGTCAGTTATAGTCTTCTTACAATAAGGACATGATAATTAAGATTGGGAATTTTTGTTTGTATTTTTCTTTTAAAAATTAGGGAATAGTTTAATTTTCTTTCTTATTTCACTATTGTTGCTCTTCCGTTTTTTGGCTATACATATATATTCCTCATTTTTTTTTTTGTCTCATAAGTCTTCTCTGCTCTAGTACCTACAAACCATGTAACAAGTAAAACTCCAAATTTAATAAAAAAAATATTTAAATATGATTTAAAAGACCAATTTGGTAATAAAAGTATTTTAGTGTATATGTGATTGATTGATGATTTTAATTATATTATGTAGTTTAATTATAAAATGTATTGCCTACAATGACAAACACCATATTTCCTAAGTCTAAATTCTGACTCATTTTGCGGTGGGAGAGTATTGTCTTGCAGTGGACGCGACATCATTTCTTTGCAGCATGACGATACAGTCTCATAGTGCGATAATTCATTTTCTAAAACTCGATATCTTTATTTGGTCTTTCATGAAAAATGTGATCCTCTCTATCTTGTAAATCTTTAAAATGTAAAAAAATATAAAAATACGATACTAGGTATATTTTGTGTGTTGCACGTGTTTGATTAGAATATTATTTAATTCTTTTGTAATTGAGAAAATAATAATTTTACCATAATAATGGAGTTATATAAGAACTTTTTTATATATATATTTATTTTTTGTTAAAACTTTTAACTATACTCAGTTTTATTTTAGTAGTTTTTAATTCTGCTCATAACACATACAAGAGTGGATTGGTCAGCACTTCCATTATTTTTTTTTTATTGTTTAGGCTTTAAATTACGAAATTAAGAAAATAACTTAAATTATTATTTATTAATTAATATCATTTACAATGTCAAGCCCAAACAAATTTTTAGGCTCTATCTTTTTCATTTGTAGAAAATCCTATATGTCTTAGCTACCATATTACTTGTGAACTGTTATTCCTAAACTGCATATTTTCTATTCAGAAATTAAAATTTAAAAGTAGAAAACAATTATTTTTCATCACTTATTTTTTTTAAGAGAGTTTTTTTCTCCTAGATTTTGTAAGTATTCTAAACATAGAATTTGTTTAGTCAAATAATTGAGTAAACAATGGTTTTTGCATAGAATGTATAAGTAACTGTTACTATAATCCATAAATATATCAAAATTGTAAACACATGCTTAGTATATCTTTTGTATGTAATTTTGGGAAGAAAATGGACAAACAAAATATACATTTGAGAATTAAATTAATTATCTAAAAATAGATCCGAAGATCAAAATGACTTATAAATAAAGTTGTTATTTCGATACATTTAATATTATATATGTAATTGGACCGTAAAAAAGTAAACAATTAGCAAGAGGTTCATTGTTATTAACAAATAATAATTATTAAACCAATATACAATTCAAAACCTTAACGTCAATAAATTTCATATCTATAATGATTAAATATTTTTAATTTTTAACTTTTATAAATATATCATATTTTATATTAAAGCTTTTTTAAAAAAAATTAAATAATATATATATCAATTGTTTTCTGGCAACAATTTTGAACTTTCTTTTTTAAGTCAACTAATGTGTATCATTTAAATTTTTGAATTATATTTTTTAGACATATTTAAAATATTATAAAAATTTATCCCAACAAAATTAAAAATATTTTTGAAAGAGATTAATTAAATATAATTTTTTAGATTTTTTGACGCTTCAAAATTCATATTTTGATAAAATATTCTAAATTTTTGTATGAAAAATTATTTTAATATAATAAATTTACCTGCAAAAAATCATTTAAAAGTTTAGACGACGCACATGATTTGAATTAAAAATATAGACCAAATTGTTGATAAAAAATATTTGAGAACTATTATTTGAAGAAAAGTTTAAATGAACTAAAAATTAAAAATTTAGGGGTATACATGGGTGTGGGTCGACTTGTCAATCCGATCATCCAATCCGATTTTTACTCATATCCGGTTCTTTCGAGTCCAACCCGACCCAACCCGTCAAGACCCGCTTATATTTGGTTGGGTTAACGGGGTCAATAATTTGAATAGTTATATTCTTCTTCCTTAGATTTTCAGCAGCCACCATGCGCCTTCTTCTTCTGTTCTACATTTGCGCCCAACTTCTTGCTATGTACTAGACTTCCTGAAGCCACGCCGTTGCCTACCTTCTTTTTCTATTCCAGCAGTTGCGCCGCCGCATACCTTCTTCTTTTGTTCCAAACTTTTTGCAATCACGCCACTGTGCACCTTCTTTTTATATTCTAGATATTTTTTTTATCAAAGTAAGATGAGTATAGTATTTTTCCCTAGATTATATATGTCATTTCGACAAGATACATTTTTTTTTAAAACAATTATCAAGTATATTGATTTTGATAATAAATAGAATTTTATGTAATAAAATAATTTTATTAGTTAATAAAATGTTGAGTAAATTAAAATACAATAAATACGGTTGTGAAGAAATTTTATCAAAAACAATTATCACGAAGAAAGCTTCATTTGAGTTAAATACTATTTATTTAAATATTATATTTTGTTATAGTCTTTTTTTATTTAGATAAAATGATAAATAAATTTACGACATATTCGTATATGAAACATAATATTCAGATTGATCAATAATTGTTATATATTTTGCAGACATTTCATCATAGTGTTTAATATCAATAGTGTTTAATATCAATCGATATATATTTCTAAAAATTTAATATTAAATATGATGAATCTAGTTTAAATTTGTTTACAATTAAATATATTAAACACTTTTTATAGTATTTTATTTGAAAATAGTAAGTACTCTAAAAATAAACAAATGATACACTCCTATTAAAAAATTATGGTAGCTTAGCAAACTAAAATGGTTGGTGGATTATGTACAATGATGAAAGTAATGTGATAGATTAAGTAGCAGTGCTAGCTATTTTCTCTTAGTTTTCCTTTTACCTTTGAAATTTTCTAACTATATCACTGCATAGATTTGAGACAAATGGAACGAGTACAAAAAACTCCTAATAAATTTGCTCCACAAGAACAAGAAGCTTCATCACAAAAAGCACAAGATTTAGGCCTATTACCATTGCTGTCAACTCAAGCAAACAAGGTAACCAAAAGAAAACCTAGTAAAACCTCTTCTAGTGCTTGGTTACATTGATACATGTACATGTAAGTATTGTGGGAAAGTGTACACATCAAATAGTTCTAGTCATGGAACCACTAACTTGCTTAGACAAATAAATAAGTACTTTAAAAATCCAAATAGGCAAGTTGATAAGAAACAAAAGGCAATTATTCTTGGAAAGGAAAATGATGATGACCTTAATAATGTTAGTTTTAAACTTGTTGAATTTAATCAAGAGAGAACTAGAATAGCACTAGTAAATATGGTAATTATTGATGAACTCCCTTTTAAATATGTTGAACATGAAGGGTTCAAGCAATTCATGAGTGAGACTCAACCTAGATTTGAAATTCCTTCCTGTGTTAATGTTGCTAGAGATTACTTGCAATTATATTTTGATGAGAAGAAAAAGTTGAAAAGTATGTTGTCTGCAAATAGATATTGGATTTTTAGATATTGCTGAACAATGTGAGCATGCAGTTTATCATTTATAACAAGTTGATGTGGCATTTGTGTCTAATGGTAGTGAGATAGGAAGATGACCTAATGAAACAGATTGGGAATGTTTGCGTGTTTTTGTGAAGTTTTTGAAGACTTTCTATGAAACGACTCTTTCTTCTTCTAGGTCACTACATGTTACAAACAACTCTTTTTTAAGCAGCTGATTGAAATTTAGAAAACATTGACTAAATGGAAGAACAGAGAGAATGTTGTTTTGAAAAAGATTATGGCAAATATGCAAGTAAAATTCAACAAATATTGGGATAGTGGTGAGGTAAATTTTCTTCTGTTTGTTACTGTTTTTCTTGATCCCCGTTATAAGCTTGAGTATATTGAGTTTTGTTTTAAAAGAATGTATGGCACTAATAAGTTCGACGATATGATGGAAAAACTAAAAAATATCTTCGGTAAATTGATTGAACACTATTTTGTTTTGTATCTCATTACTAATGAAGCTAGTGATTCTAGTACCTCAATCTCAACATGCACTCACAAACTAACATTGAAAAGGGAGATGAGGATGATTGAGAAAATTTGTTTAGATTTAACATGAAAAAAAAGGTGAGTTGCAAAAAAGGGAGTTCGATAGGTATCTAGAGGATGGTGTTGAAGAGGACTCCCCTACACTTGACATCATTAAATGGTGAAAAGGAAAAAACAATTGATCTGAATTTGTATATAAAATTTTAGAGTTGTCTGAATTAGTTTCAATTGATGTTGGAATGATTGATGTTGAGCTTAACACAATCACTACTACATCTTAAGGTACTTGTTATTGCTTTCTTTCATGCATATTTTACTTATTTATTATTTCTCCATCTTTATCTCCTCACTTTTATTATTGATATTTGTATTTGTAGATTCCCAATTGTTCCCTTCCACAATTTGAAGAACTTGTTAAGTGTTTGGACTTGAAGTTTTCATTGATTAGAATTGATGAATTTTCATATTTTATTGATTTACTGTGAGTATTACCTATGTATTTGAAGCTTGCTGAATTTATTTATGTATTTAAAAGATTGTTGGATTCATTTTTTTTGTGTGTGAGAGGTTGTTGGCATTTTTAAAGAATTGAATGATGTGATTGAAATTTTATGATTTTTGAGACATGCAAGTATTAAATATATTTTCATTCAATTAAATTGTTATTGTTATTACTTATATTTCTCTCGTAAAATAAAAATCAAGTTACTATTTATGTATACATCAATCCAACCCAACTCAACTCGTTCTTGATTGTATTAGTTCGGGTTAAATGAAAAAAATATGAATTTAGAACTCAATCCAATCAAAAGATAATCAATCGTTTCAGATATCAGATTTTGTCAAAATTCGTCCAACTCAATCCACGTAAATCCCTACAAAAATTTATGTAATCGGATGATACAGAGTGTCATTCTAAAATAAAGTTGAAGGTAGTCATGGTTTTAATGCTTTTTTAGAATATATGTTTGTTAACATTTAATTATATAAACATCATAACTATGAAATTTTCTACATATTTTACTAAAACTTTGTGGCATGAAAGCTAACTTGCGGAAATTTGCGCCGAAAGACTCGTAGAAAAAGTTCTCAAAACAAACAATATCATTGCTGTTGAATTTTATTTATTTGTCGCAGAACATATTTGTTGGAAATTTCTTGCAGATGCGAAAAATCCAAAGGAACAAATTATTCACCAAGATTTTACAACAGTACTAGAATCCATTGAAAAATTCCACTAAAAACCTATTTGCTGATTTTTTTTGTCAACATTCGGTGCAAAATCCGCCGGAAAAAAGACCACTCTTTTGTATAAGAAATATTGACAGAGCTTAACACAATTTTATTTCGGTAAAACACTACTTTTTTAATTAGAAGTAATACATCTTATCTTACTCATTAATTATTTCACATAATCTTATTGCTTTTATTTGTTGGTTTCTATATTATTTTACATAATATATTATATTTATTTATTTTTGGTTAAAAAATATATTTATTTATTTAAATTGATTGAAATTATATTGATTAAGAACACTAAAATTAAAAACTCCATGCTTTCTAAATATCCATATATCCGAAACTATAATATTAAATACAGTCAAAATATTAAAATTACACTAAATCAAAACACCACCGCAAAGAAAAAAAAGCAAAACAACAAAACAATGAAGTAGTTGATTATAATTATTCAGCAATATTCTTGATGACCATGTCTTGTAAATAATAATGGAAACGACACGTGGATTGTATTATTCGTTTGCTTTTGAACACTACGCCAAAAATGACATTTAACAGCGCCCATTTTACAGCGCTTGCTAAACACAAGCGCTGTTGTAATTATAATTTAAAAATAACGGAACCTTTTACCGCGCTTTTGATGACAAGCGCTGTAAAACAAGTGCTGTAGTAGGTCATATAACGTTTGCGCATCACGTTATAAGGCTTTTACAGCGCTTATCAAAAGAGCGCTGTAAAAGGAAGCGCTTTCGCGTATCAATTACAGCGCTTTTTTCACAAGCTGCTGTAAACACACGCGCTTCCAAATATTTGAACTACCTAATATAGCACTTTTTTCACAAGCGCTGTAAAATACATGCGCTTTGATTGAATTTAACTACCTATTACATCGCTTTTTTCACAAGCGCTGTAAAATACATGCGCTTTCATTGAATTTAACTACCTATTACAGCGCTTTTTTCACAAGCGCTGTAAATTGCATCTTTCAAATAATTATATACGTTGGAAACCCTCATATCCTCTACATCTTTCAAATAATTATATACGTTGGAAACCCTCATATCCTCTACATCTTTCAAATAATTATATACGTTGGAAACCCTCATATCCTCTACATCTTTCAAATAATTATATACGTTGGAAACCCTCATATCCTCTACATCTTTCAAATAATTATATACGTTGGAAACCCTCATATCCTCTACATCTTTCAAATAATTATATACGTTGGAAACCCTCATATCCTCTACATCTTTCAAATAATTATATACGTTGGAAACCCTCATATCCTCTACATCTTTCAAATAATTATATACGTTGGAAACCCTCATATCCTCTACATCTTTCAAATAATTATATACGTTGGAAACCCTCATATCCTCTACATCTTTCAAATAATTATATACGTTGGAAACCCTCATATCCTCTACATCTTTCAAATAATTATATACGTTGGAAACCCTCATATCCTCTACATCTTTCAAATAATTATATACGTTGGAAACCCTCATATCCTCTACATCTTTCAAATAATTATATACGTTGGAAACCCTCATATCCTCTACATCTTTCAAATAATTATATACGTTGGAAACCCTCATATCCTCTACATCTTTCAAATAATTATATACGTTGGAAACCCTCATATCCTCTACATCTTTCAAATAATTATATACGTTGGAAACCCTCATATCCTCTACATCTTTCAAATAATTATATACGTTGGAAACCCTCATATCCTCTACATCTTTCAAATAATTATATACGTTGGAAACCCTCATATCCTCTACATCTTTCAAATAATTATATACGTTGGAAACCCTCATATCCTCTACATCTTTCAAATAATTATATACGTTGGAAACCCTCATATCCTCTACATCTTTCAAATAATTATATACGTTGGAAACCCTCATATCCTCTACATCTTTCAAATAATTATATACGTTGGAAACCCTCATATCCTCTACATCTTTCAAATAATTATATACGTTGGAAACCCTCATATCCTCTACATCTTTCAAATAATTATATACGTTGGAAACCCTCATATCCTCTACATCTTTCAAATAATTATATACGTTGGAAACCCTCATATCCTCTACATCTTTCAAATAATTATATACGTTGGAAACCCTCATATCCTCTACATCTTTCAAATAATTATATACGTTGGAAACCCTCATATCCTCTACATCTTTCAAATAATTATATACGTTGGAAACCCTCATATCCTCTACATCTTTCAAATAATTATATACGTTGGAAACCCTCATATCCTCTACATCTTTCAAATAATTATATACGTTGGAAACCCTCATATCCTCTACATCTTTCAAATAATTATATACGTTGGAAACCCTCATATCCTCTACATCTTTCAAATAATTATATACGTTGGAAACCCTCATATCCTCTACATCTTTCAAATAATTATATACGTTGGAAACCCTCATATCCTCTACATCTTTCAAATAATTATATACGTTGGAAACCCTCATATCCTCTACATCTTTCAAATAATTATATACGTTGGAAACCCTCATATCCTCTACATCTTTCAAATAATTATATACGTTGGAAACCCTCATATCCTCTACATCTTTCAAATAATTATATACGTTGGAAACCCTCATATCCTCTACATCTTTCAAATAATTATATACGTTGGAAACCCTCATATCCTCTACATCTTTCAAATAATTATATACGTTGGAAACCCTCATATCCTCTACATCTTTCAAATAATTATATACGTTGGAAACCCTCATATCCTCTACATCTTTCAAATAATTATATACGTTGGAAACCCTCATATCCTCTACATCTTTCAAATAATTATATACGTTGGAAACCCTCATATCCTCTACATCTTTCAAATAATTATATACGTTGGAAACCCTCATATCCTCTACATCTTTCAAATAATTATATACGTTGGAAACCCTCATATCCTCTACATCTTTCAAATAATTATATACGTTGGAAACCCTCATATCCTCTACATCTTTCAAATAATTATATACGTTGGAAACCCTCATATCCTCTACATCTTTCAAATAATTATATACGTTGGAAACCCTCATATCCTCTACATCTTTCAAATAATTATATACGTTGGAAACCCTCATATCCTCTACATCTTTCAAATAATTATATACGTTGGAAACCCTCATATCCTCTACATCTTTCAAATAATTATATACGTTGGAAACCCTCATATCCTCTACATCTTTCAAATAATTATATACGTTGGAAACCCTCATATCCTCTACATCTTTCAAATAATTATATACGTTGGAAACCCTCATATCCTCTACATCTTTCAAATAATTATATACGTTGGAAACCCTCATATCCTCTACATCTTTCAAATAATTATATACGTTGGAAACCCTCATATCCTCTACATCTTTCAAATAATTATATACGTTGGAAACCCTCATATCCTCTACATCTTTCAAATAATTATATACGTTGGAAACCCTCATATCCTCTACATCTTTCAAATAATTATATACGTTGGAAACCCTCATATCCTCTACATCTTTCAAATAATTATATACGTTGGAAACCCTCATATCCTCTACATCTTTCAAATAATTATATACGTTGGAAACCCTCATATCCTCTACATCTTTCAAATAATTATATACGTTGGAAACCCTCATATCCTCTACATCTTTCAAATAATTATATACGTTGGAAACCCTCATATCCTCTACATCTTTCAAATAATTATATACGTTGGAAACCCTCATATCCTCTACATCTTTCAAATAATTATATACGTTGGAAACCCTCATATCCTCTACATCTTTCAAATAATTATATACGTTGGAAACCCTCATATCCTCTACATCTTTCAAATAATTATATACGTTGGAAACCCTCATATCCTCTACATCTTTCAAATAATTATATACGTTGGAAACCCTCATATCCTCTACATCTTTCAAATAATTATATACGTTGGAAACCCTCATATCCTCTACATCTTTCAAATAATTATATACGTTGGAAACCCTCATATCCTCTACATCTTTCAAATAATTATATACGTTGGAAACCCTCATATCCTCTACATCTTTCAAATAATTATATACGTTGGAAACCCTCATATCCTCTACATCTTTCAAATAATTATATACGTTGGAAACCCTCATATCCTCTACATCTTTCAAATAATTATATACGTTGGAAACCCTCATATCCTCTACATCTTTCAAATAATTATATACGTTGGAAACCCTCATATCCTCTACATCTTTCAAATAATTATATACGTTGGAAACCCTCATATCCTCTACATCTTTCAAATAATTATATACGTTGGAAACCCTCATATCCTCTACATCTTTCAAATAATTATATACGTTGGAAACCCTCATATCCTCTACATCTTTCAAATAATTATATACGTTGGAAACCCTCATATCCTCTACATCTTTCAAATAATTATATACGTTGGAAACCCTCATATCCTCTACATCTTTCAAATAATTATATACGTTGGAAACCCTCATATCCTCTACATCTTTCAAATAATTATATACGTTGGAAACCCTCATATCCTCTACATCTTTCAAATAATTATATACGTTGGAAACCCTCATATCCTCTACATCTTTCAAATAATTATATACGTTGGAAACCCTCATATCCTCTACATCTTTCAAATAATTATATACGTTGGAAACCCTCATATCCTCTACATCTTTCAAATAATTATATACGTTGGAAACCCTCATATCCTCTACATCTTTCAAATAATTATATACGTTGGAAACCCTCATATCCTCTACATCTTTCAAATAATTATATACGTTGGAAACCCTCATATCCTCTACATCTTTCAAATAATTATATACGTTGGAAACCCTCATATCCTCTACATCTTTCAAATAATTATATACGTTGGAAACCCTCATATCCTCTACATCTTTCAAATAATTATATACGTTGGAAACCCTCATATCCTCTACATCTTTCAAATAATTATATACGTTGGAAACCCTCATATCCTCTACATCTTTCAAATAATTATATACGTTGGAAACCCTCATATCCTCTACATCTTTCAAATAATTATATACGTTGGAAACCCTCATATCCTCTACATCTTTCAAATAATTATATACGTTGGAAACCCTCATATCCTCTACATCTTTCAAATAATTATATACGTTGGAAACCCTCATATCCTCTACATCTTTCAAATAATTATATACGTTGGAAACCCTCATATCCTCTACATCTTTCAAATAATTATATACGTTGGAAACCCTCATATCCTCTACATCTTTCAAATAATTATATACGTTGGAAACCCTCATATCCTCTACATCTTTCAAATAATTATATACGTTGGAAACCCTCATATCCTCTACATCTTTCAAATAATTATATACGTTGGAAACCCTCATATCCTCTACATCTTTCAAATAATTATATACGTTGGAAACCCTCATATCCTCTACATCTTTCAAATAATTATATACGTTGGAAACCCTCATATCCTCTACATCTTTCAAATAATTATATACGTTGGAAACCCTCATATCCTCTACATCTTTCAAATAATTATATACGTTGGAAACCCTCATATCCTCTACATCTTTCAAATAATTATATACGTTGGAAACCCTCATATCCTCTACATCTTTCAAATAATTATATACGTTGGAAACCCTCATATCCTCTACATCTTTCAAATAATTATATACGTTGGAAACCCTCATATCCTCTACATCTTTCAAATAATTATATACGTTGGAAACCCTCATATCCTCTACATCTTTCAAATAATTATATACGTTGGAAACCCTCATATCCTCTACATCTTTCAAATAATTATATACGTTGGAAACCCTCATATCCTCTACATCTTTCAAATAATTATATACGTTGGAAACCCTCATATCCTCTACATCTTTCAAATAATTATATACGTTGGAAACCCTCATATCCTCTACATCTTTCAAATAATTATATACGTTGGAAACCCTCATATCCTCTACATCTTTCAAATAATTATATACGTTGGAAACCCTCATATCCTCTACATCTTTCAAATAATTATATACGTTGGAAACCCTCATATCCTCTACATCTTTCAAATAATTATATACGTTGGAAACCCTCATATCCTCTACATCTTTCAAATAATTATATACGTTGGAAACCCTCATATCCTCTACATCTTTCAAATAATTATATACGTTGGAAACCCTCATATCCTCTACATCTTTCAAATAATTATATACGTTGGAAACCCTCATATCCTCTACATCTTTCAAATAATTATATACGTTGGAAACCCTCATATCCTCTACATCTTTCAAATAATTATATACGTTGGAAACCCTCATATCCTCTACATCTTTCAAATAATTATATACGTTGGAAACCCTCATATCCTCTACATCTTTCAAATAATTATATACGTTGGAAACCCTCATATCCTCTACATCTTTCAAATAATTATATACGTTGGAAACCCTCATATCCTCTACATCTTTCAAATAATTATATACGTTGGAAACCCTCATATCCTCTACATCTTTCAAATAATTATATACGTTGGAAACCCTCATATCCTCTACATCTTTCAAATAATTATATACGTTGGAAACCCTCATATCCTCTACATCTTTCAAATAATTATATACGTTGGAAACCCTCATATCCTCTACATCTTTCAAATAATTATATACGTTGGAAACCCTCATATCCTCTACATCTTTCAAATAATTATATACGTTGGAAACCCTCATATCCTCTACATCTTTCAAATAATTATATACGTTGGAAACCCTCATATCCTCTACATCTTTCAAATAATTATATACGTTGGAAACCCTCATATCCTCTACATCTTTCAAATAATTATATACGTTGGAAACCCTCATATCCTCTACATCTTTCAAATAATTATATACGTTGGAAACCCTCATATCCTCTACATCTTTCAAATAATTATATACGTTGGAAACCCTCATATCCTCTACATCTTTCAAATAATTATATACGTTGGAAACCCTCATATCCTCTACATCTTTCAAATAATTATATACGTTGGAAACCCTCATATCCTCTACATCTTTCAAATAATTATATACGTTGGAAACCCTCATATCCTCTACATCTTTCAAATAATTATATACGTTGGAAACCCTCATATCCTCTACATCTTTCAAATAATTATATACGTTGGAAACCCTCATATCCTCTACATCTTTCAAATAATTATATACGTTGGAAACCCTCATATCCTCTACATCTTTCAAATAATTATATACGTTGGAAACCCTCATATCCTCTACATCTTTCAAATAATTATATACGTTGGAAACCCTCATATCCTCTACATCTTTCAAATAATTATATACGTTGGAAACCCTCATATCCTCTACATCTTTCAAATAATTATATACGTTGGAAACCCTCATATCCTCTACATCTTTCAAATAATTATATACGTTGGAAACCCTCATATCCTCTACATCTTTCAAATAATTATATACGTTGGAAACCCTCATATCCTCTACATCTTTCAAATAATTATATACGTTGGAAACCCTCATATCCTCTACATCTTTCAAATAATTATATACGTTGGAAACCCTCATATCCTCTACATCTTTCAAATAATTATATACGTTGGAAACCCTCATATCCTCTACATCTTTCAAATAATTATATACGTTGGAAACCCTCATATCCTCTACATCTTTCAAATAATTATATACGTTGGAAACCCTCATATCCTCTACATCTTTCAAATAATTATATACGTTGGAAACCCTCATATCCTCTACATCTTTCAAATAATTATATACGTTGGAAACCCTCATATCCTCTACATCTTTCAAATAATTATATACGTTGGAAACCCTCATATCCTCTACATCTTTCAAATAATTATATACGTTGGAAACCCTCATATCCTCTACATCTTTCAAATAATTATATACGTTGGAAACCCTCATATCCTCTACATCTTTCAAATAATTATATACGTTGGAAACCCTCATATCCTCTACATCTTTCAAATAATTATATACGTTGGAAACCCTCATATCCTCTACATCTTTCAAATAATTATATACGTTGGAAACCCTCATATCCTCTACATCTTTCAAATAATTATATACGTTGGAAACCCTCATATCCTCTACATCTTTCAAATAATTATATACGTTGGAAACCCTCATATCCTCTACATCTTTCAAATAATTATATACGTTGGAAACCCTCATATCCTCTACATCTTTCAAATAATTATATACGTTGGAAACCCTCATATCCTCTACATCTTTCAAATAATTATATACGTTGGAAACCCTCATATCCTCTACATCTTTCAAATAATTATATACGTTGGAAACCCTCATATCCTCTACATCTTTCAAATAATTATATACGTTGGAAACCCTCATATCCTCTACATCTTTCAAATAATTATATACGTTGGAAACCCTCATATCCTCTACATCTTTCAAATAATTATATACGTTGGAAACCCTCATATCCTCTACATCTTTCAAATAATTATATACGTTGGAAACCCTCATATCCTCTACATCTTTCAAATAATTATATACGTTGGAAACCCTCATATCCTCTACATCTTTCAAATAATTATATACGTTGGAAACCCTCATATCCTCTACATCTTTCAAATAATTATATACGTTGGAAACCCTCATATCCTCTACATCTTTCAAATAATTATATACGTTGGAAACCCTCATATCCTCTACATCTTTCAAATAATTATATACGTTGGAAACCCTCATATCCTCTACATCTTTCAAATAATTATATACGTTGGAAACCCTCATATCCTCTACATCTTTCAAATAATTATATACGTTGGAAACCCTCATATCCTCTACATCTTTCAAATAATTATATACGTTGGAAACCCTCATATCCTCTACATCTTTCAAATAATTATATACGTTGGAAACCCTCATATCCTCTACATCTTTCAAATAATTATATACGTTGGAAACCCTCATATCCTCTACATCTTTCAAATAATTATATACGTTGGAAACCCTCATATCCTCTACATCTTTCAAATAATTATATACGTTGGAAACCCTCATATCCTCTACATCTTTCAAATAATTATATACGTTGGAAACCCTCATATCCTCTACATCTTTCAAATAATTATATACGTTGGAAACCCTCATATCCTCTACATCTTTCAAATAATTATATACGTTGGAAACCCTCATATCCTCTACATCTTTCAAATAATTATATACGTTGGAAACCCTCATATCCTCTACATCTTTCAAATAATTATATACGTTGGAAACCCTCATATCCTCTACATCTTTCAAATAATTATATACGTTGGAAACCCTCATATCCTCTACATCTTTCAAATAATTATATACGTTGGAAACCCTCATATCCTCTACATCTTTCAAATAATTATATACGTTGGAAACCCTCATATCCTCTACATCTTTCAAATAATTATATACGTTGGAAACCCTCATATCCTCTACATCTTTCAAATAATTATATACGTTGGAAACCCTCATATCCTCTACATCTTTCAAATAATTATATACGTTGGAAACCCTCATATCCTCTACATCTTTCAAATAATTATATACGTTGGAAACCCTCATATCCTCTACATCTTTCAAATAATTATATACGTTGGAAACCCTCATATCCTCTACATCTTTCAAATAATTATATACGTTGGAAACCCTCATATCCTCTACATCTTTCAAATAATTATATACGTTGGAAACCCTCATATCCTCTACATCTTTCAAATAATTATATACGTTGGAAACCCTCATATCCTCTACATCTTTCAAATAATTATATACGTTGGAAACCCTCATATCCTCTACATCTTTCAAATAATTATATACGTTGGAAACCCTCATATCCTCTACATCTTTCAAATAATTATATACGTTGGAAACCCTCATATCCTCTACATCTTTCAAATAATTATATACGTTGGAAACCCTCATATCCTCTACATCTTTCAAATAATTATATACGTTGGAAACCCTCATATCCTCTACATCTTTCAAATAATTATATACGTTGGAAACCCTCATATCCTCTACATCTTTCAAATAATTATATACGTTGGAAACCCTCATATCCTCTACATCTTTCAAATAATTATATACGTTGGAAACCCTCATATCCTCTACATCTTTCAAATAATTATATACGTTGGAAACCCTCATATCCTCTACATCTTTCAAATAATTATATACGTTGGAAACCCTCATATCCTCTACATCTTTCAAATAATTATATACGTTGGAAACCCTCATATCCTCTACATCTTTCAAATAATTATATACGTTGGAAACCCTCATATCCTCTACATCTTTCAAATAATTATATACGTTGGAAACCCTCATATCCTCTACATCTTTCAAATAATTATATACGTTGGAAACCCTCATATCCTCTACATCTTTCAAATAATTATATACGTTGGAAACCCTCATATCCTCTACATCTTTCAAATAATTATATACGTTGGAAACCCTCATATCCTCTACATCTTTCAAATAATTATATACGTTGGAAACCCTCATATCCTCTACATCTTTCAAATAATTATATACGTTGGAAACCCTCATATCCTCTACATCTTTCAAATAATTATATACGTTGGAAACCCTCATATCCTCTACATCTTTCAAATAATTATATACGTTGGAAACCCTCATATCCTCTACATAGAAAATGATGCAGAAACCCTAATTGACGCAGAGGTTAAATTGCAAGAATAGGGGAAAAGTCTTGTAAGTCACGAGAAAAACCCTAATTTGAGATTTGTGAGATGAAATGGAGAATTGAAATTGAGAATACCTTTTGAACAAATTTGAGAAAGAAAATAGAAGGAGAAGAAAATTTGAGAAAGAAATAGAAGGAGAAAAAAAAGAATAGGAAAAGGATTCTGAAATGGAAATTGGAAAGAAACACAATAAAATAAGTGAATATTTTTTGGACTTAAATATTTTATTTTATTTTTTAAAAATTATTATATAGAATAAGTGACACTCTGTCTGTAGCTAAAAGAAATTATAGTGACGGTAAAAAAATATCACTAAAACTTGAGTGTCACAGTAGATCATTTTTTTTGTAGTGAGGGGGCTTGTTTGAATCAATTTTCATTTTAGTTTTTAAAATTTTTTAAGAGAATAATAAAAAATTGTGTTTGATAATTTAATTTTTCAAAATAGTTCTGGAGATGAAAAATTAAAAAAAATTGTTTGGTAATCGAAATTTTAAAATATATTTTATTAAATTAAATAATAATAAGTAAAAATTCATGATATATATATATATATATATATTGCAAATTGATATATTTTAAACAAGAGTGATTTTTGTAATTGATTATGTTTTTACATATCTAATCGTCTGACAGCTTTCTTTTTCTCATTCATATGAGATAAATATTTTAGAATCATTATCTTTATATTAAAATCATTCGTTTAAATTGTTTTTCTCTTATTTAATGTTTTAAATAATATATAATGTATAGAATATTTAATATATAATGTTTTAAGGAATATATAATGTATAGAATATTTAATTACTTATTTTTATAAAATTTTAATTTTTGTGTGGAAGAGATGTTTAGAATTTTGTAAACATATTTAATCCTTAACTTTTTGATATTAATCAATTTTATATTTGTGATAAATGTGTGGACATTCTTATAAAAATATTTAATATCTTCATACCTTGTAAATTAATTAACTTTTATATAAAATTAAATTATATGGTAGATGTGGATACTAGAAGAGTGCGTATTTTATATGTGGACACATGTTCAAATAAAGAATCATTTACAATTAATAGGTGTAAATTTCACCACTTAAGTATTGTTAATAATAATATTTACCAACAAAATACTCAAACATGAATACTTTCCAACACACCCACTCACAAAATAAAAAATAAGACATGCTCATAATAAGGAAAGGGGCACTAAACTTTAACAAAAAAAGATAATATTATAAAATTAAAGTACTTTTTTTTTTTATATATTTACATTAATGTCATTAATAAAATGTGTCAATTCTCCGTGAGTTTTTAAAACTCAAAATGGAGAAGCAAAATATCAAAAAGATGTTTTCATTTTTCTCTTTTTAAAAATAGAAAATCAAATCAATTATAAAAACAGTTGAATATAAAAAGTAATTCCAAACGGATTTTTTAGTTTTATTATTTTATAATAGTAAAATACAAATTTCAAAAACCCAATCAAACAAGCTCAACTATTCTCAATTTTTTATTCCCTTTTTCTTCAAATGAATTCGTTGAGGATGGAACTATATACTCCTTAGTTATGGTTTTTGTAACTACTCCAAACAATGTTAATTGATTATAGTGTGGGTGTTTAACCTGCTAAACTACAAAATGTATAGAATAAAGTAAATTGATAATTGATAAAGATAACATAAAAAGTTTGTTTGGTTGATTGTGTGTAAAAAAATTATAAGTACTAGTATTTATAAGGAACGTTAATCACATCGGCCATAAATCGTGGCCGATAGACATGTAGTCGTGCTCGGTTAATTCTACGGGTAGTGCGAGATAACTCATTTTTTAGGGAATCCCTGGCGCTCGATTGACTTGATCTCTTGTTTCTTCTGTCCGTCAAGTTGGAAATATCCATATGCACTTTTCCTTGAAATCGTGCATCTGTGTTGATCGTTAGTGACACTAAAAATGTGGAAGGTGAGCTTAACTGTTGAATTTTTAGGTTATGGTGGGCTTTGACTTAGTCTAGAACTTATGAAAATCTTGTGGATTCTTGTAAACCTTAGAAAGACTCAACTAACTCATTATTTAGTTGCTTTATGTGTACTTGATTTTCCTTCAGCTATCCTAAAAGTTCGATTGTTTGTGTTCTTAGCTAACAAATTATTTATTTTTAAATTTAAATAAATGTCTTCGTGTCTCATTATCAAATAGTTGATAACTTCTGAGATGATATGATGCAAATAGTAATTATTGCGCATTAATAGTCATCATGACACTATAAATAAGAAATGTAGCCATTACAAAAGTTTCATCGGTTTTCGAAAGGGCTAAACTTAATGATACTTCTGAATTAACTAACTTAACAGTAACCTTGATTATCTCAACTAATCAGGCCTGATTTTTGCATCTATAAGGTATGTTTTGGAAAAATGAGAAGAAAGTTGCACTTTGAAAAGTATGAGTTTGAAGCATGTTCTTGATCACCCATGTTAATATCAATTTGGATGAAAAAATAGTAATTGTTTAATGTGATGTGGCAAGACATTGTTGGTTGGATGACAATAGTATGAATTGTAATTGTAAGGTGTCTCCTTGTTAGTTTTTTTAGTCTTAGTGTTTTGGGTGATGTCATCTTGCTTAGTCTAGATGGTGCTTTGAGTGTGTACTTTTTAGATTCTCTTTCTCTAACTTTTGCATAAAACCACTTAATCAAGAAATAAACCTTTGTCATGAATAAGCATATTTGCATGTGTTTTAGCATGCATCAAGTTTGAACCATGATCATATTCAATTGGTAACCTTTGAAACTCATTTCAAATCATTTTCTAATTGTTTTTGACTTTCTAAATTAACTTACCCACTTATGAATCGACTCATCAACAAGGTCAAGAGTAATTTGAGTCGACTTACAACTGTTTGAATTGATTCACACAACTTCAAACTTATAATGTGAATTTTTGAATCAATGTGAATCGACTCACCTATCTTATGAATTGACTCACACAACTTATGAACTTTAAAGTTGATAGTTTTAAGGTTGTTATGGCAGCTACAAATTGATTATTTTTCTTAGAACTTGTTTTTCATTTGGTTACTTCTTTTATGCATTATATAAAGGTTTTCTCATCATCTCTAAACACATGGATAATTTGACTCATTCGCCATACTAAAGAATTCAAGATCATATGGTAGATTGAAAATTCTTTCTTGATCAAGTCGGGTCTGCAATCGAGTAGTAAAACGATAAAAAAAACACTAAGGGGATAACATTCATAAGTGTGTATATTCTATATACAAATCATGGAGATAATATCGGTGGATTGTGTATCGAGGGCTAAAGAAGGAGTTCTTCAAAAAACTTCTATAGGGTTTCTAGGTCTCTATCTTGCAATATTGAGGTGTGATCTTGATCTTGAAAATATGTATGTGTTTTAGAATTTAGAGGGTGTTCCAAGATTTTGTGTAGAATAGTGTTTTAGAAAGAAAAGGTCATTTATACAAGTGTTTGTAACTTCCACTAAAGGATTATGTAAACATTCACAACAATAATAAAGGAAGAAAACTCTAACTCATTTGAACAAAGACATGATGTACTCTATGAGCGAGGACAAAATAGAGAAACCTATATAAATTATTGTGTTAATCTTTCTAACGCAAACTCTTTACTTTTTGCATTTTTACTTTATTCTTGATTTGATTTTCTATTTTGTTTTTTAGTTTGGTAGAAAATATGTTTTTGTTCAAATTGATAGAAATATTGTAATAAGACTTTTCCGCTTTGAAATATTGTCTTTGCGTTGAATGTTGAATAGAATTTTGTTTTGAGCATTAGACTTATGTTCTAATATAATAATAGTTCTATTGATTTAGATTCATTGAGTATTTATTTGATTATTTTGTCATATTTTTGTTTAAAGTGCTAAAAACGTTTTCTAAAACTACATCGATCAGTTTTCTATTTTTCTTATACAATTCCTTGTTAAATTTTGATTTATTTATTTCATATGCCATCATCGAATCAATTTAAATATCCTATGTTCATAGTCAAACGAGTTCATCACATTAAAAGATATTAATTTCAACTATGCAACTCAAATATTTTCAAAATGATTTTTTCAAAGTTTCAAACTCTATTCAACTCCTTTCTAGAGTTCGATATAGATAATTTCATGAGTAACAAGAACATGTATAAATATTTATCTAAATGTGTGTAGTATTTGAAGGTTCTAGGAACCACAGTAAAATGAGGGGTTTGAATTGTGTTTTTCCATTTCAAAAAGATACTTAGATTGCTTTAGATAAAAGTACTATGTATCAAAACATTCAATTTACTCTTATAAAACAGGATTAGCCAAAATAAGGATGAATCATAAAGAACTAAGATTAGAAAATATAAAGAGATAAACAAAACACATATATTTTTATAGTAGTTCACAACAAACTTTTGCTACATCTAGTCTTCCCCTTACAAAAAGAATTTGCCTCAGTACAGTCGATTACTTAATCCAATATTTCAATTAATAGCATACAATTATTCCTTATATTGCCTCTTTAGGCTTTGAGTATTGTTCTCTAGTCTCTCCAAGTTGTCATCGTCATAACCCTTATTCAACTTTCTAGCAACCAACCGTTGAGGTTCAGAAGTTCTATTTTACCTTTTTAGGTACATCTTAGGAGTGAGAAAATTGTTGCCACTATTAGGCTTACATTATTTTTAATTCGTGTATCATTTGACACAGTTTGTTTCTAGAATTCTAACTCTCATTCGGAGGATGTTACATATCAAGTCCTATATTAGTACAAGTGTGTGAAAATTATTTGACTGACTTACATCAATTCTAATAATTCTCTATTGAGATGATTTTTAATTCATACTTTTCTTTAGGTGTGTTGATGGCTTTTTTAGAATTTCTTCTTAACACATTGCCCTTTTCATTCTCTCTCACACACACTATTGACTTTTGGAGTTCTTCTTTAATTGAGAGAAGAATTGTCTATTGAGAATATTATCGTTGGAGATCTTTAATCACCATTTAAGATAGATCAATCTTTAAGATGTATCTATATATATCTTCATGATTGATTATGTGAATCTTAAATTTTAAGACGTTAGATCTCAGAGAATGTTACATAAACTTGCAGGCAGTTTAACAGATTCAAGATGTTGACCAGATCGCTAACTATTGTGATAAATTTATCTTCTTTAGAGCGCTAACTATTTTGATCTTTGACTTTCTAGAGTGTTGACTTTTAGATGATTCAGACGATACATTGTACTTGACACACTCATCATTGGCAGAAAATCATTTTGCTTGACACACTTATCAAAGACAGATGATCATTTTGCTTGACGCGCTTATTAGAGGCAGACAATTAGTTTTCTTGACACCCTTATTAGAGGCAGATTATTAAGATCATTGCTTTTATTAGAGGCACAATTTTAACAACTTCTTCAAAGTCATTGAGAACCTTGTTTAGTAAATTCTCTTTTTCGTGTTCATTAGAAGATCTAACTTATATCAAAACACAGGCTGGTAACACTTTGACTTGAAGTACATATTACAATATTTCTTATTGCTATATTACAACTTGCTCTTTTTAGTAGACATAGTTACTTGTTTATTAGATGATACTATTTTTGTGTGTTTAGAAGCACTAAGATTATTATCTCTAATTTACTTGTAATTTATGCTACCTTAAAATAGAGAGTCATTAATATAAATATTTATCTTTTAACTTAATATGCACACTTAGTAAATATAGTTAGGGGATAATTGTTCTTTATTTATTTGTTTGTTATTGTTATCATCAAAACTTCAACCATAGGAATGAAGCTAAAACTACTTTTACATTAACAGTATTAAGATTAAGATTAAAATGAGTTTATTTAGAGTTTAGGAGTGATTTCAATAATTGATTATATTTAAACAAGAGAGATTTCTGTATTGATTATATTTTTACATATCTAATCGTCTTACACCTTTCTTTTTCTCATTCATATGAGATAAATATTTTAGAACCATTATCTTTATATTAAAATCATTCGTTTAAATTGTTTTTCTCTTATTTAATATCTTAATTAATATATTTAATTCACTTATTTTTATAAAATTTTAATTTTTGTGTGGAAGAGATGTTTAGAATTTTGTAAACATATTTAATCCTTAACTTTTTGATATTAATCAATTTTATATTTGTGATAAATGTGTGGACATTCTTATAAAAATATTTAATATCTTCATACCTTGTAAATTAATTAACTTTTATATAAAATTAAATTATATGGTAGATGTGGATACTAGCTAGAAGAGTGCGTATTTTATATGTGGACACATGTTCAAATCAAGAATCATTTACAATTAATAGGTGTAAATTTCACCACTTAAGTATTGTTAATAATTATATTTACCAACAAAATACTCAAACATGAATACTTTCCAACACACCCACTCACAAAATAAAAAATAAGACATGCTCATACTAAGGAAAGGGGCACTAAACTTTAACAAAAAAAGATAATATTATAAAATTAAAGTACATTTTTTTTATATATTTACATTAATGTCATTAATAAAATGTGTCAATTCTCCGTGTGTTTTTAAAACTCAAAATGGAGAAGCAAAATATCAAAAAAATATTTTCATTTTTCTCTTTTTAAAAATAGAAAATCAAATCAATTATAAAAATAGTTGAATATAAAAAGTAATGCCAAGCGGATTTTTTAGTTTTATTATTTTATAATAGTAATATACAAATTTCAAAAACTCAATCAAACAAGCTTAACTATTCTCAATTTTTTATTCCATTTTTCTTCAAATGAATTCGTTGAGGATGGAACTATATACTCCTTAGTTATGGGTTTTGTAACTACTCCAAACAATGTTAATTGAGTATAGTCTGGGTGTTTAAATGGCTAAACTACAAAATGTATAGAATAAAGTAAATTGATAATTGATAATGATAACATAAAAAGTTTGCTTGGTTGATTGTGTGTAAAAAATTATAAGTACTAGGATTTATAAGGAACGTTAATCACATAGGCCATAAATCGTGGCAGATAGACATGTAGTCATGCTTGGTTAATTCTACGGGTAGTGCGAGATAACTTTTTTTTAGGGAATCCCTGACGCCACTGGATTGATTTGATTTCTTGTTTCTTTTGTCCGTCAAGTTGGAAATATCCATATGCACTTTTCCTTGAAATTGTGCCTTCGTGTTGATCGTTAGTGATACTAAAAATGTGGAAGGGGAGCTTAAGTGCTGAATTATTAGGTTATGGTGGGCTTTGACTTTGTCTAGAACTTATGGGAATCTTGTGGATTCTTGTAAACCTCATAAAGACTCAACTAACTCATTATTTAGTTGCTTTATGTGCACTTGATCTTCCTTCAGCTACCCTAAAAATTCGATTGTTTGTGTTCTCAGATAACAAATTATTTATTTTTAAGTTTAAATAAATGTCTTCGCATCTTATTATCAAATAGTTGATAACTTCTGAGATGATATGATGCAAATAGTAATTATTGCATATTAATAGTCATCATGGCACTATAAAAAAGAAATTGAGCCATTACAAAAGTTTCCTCGGCTTGCGAAACAGCTAAACTTAATGATACTTCTCGATTGACTAACTTAACAATAACCTTGATTATCTCAACTAATCAGGCCTGATTTTTGCATCTATAAGGTATGTTTTGGAAAAATGAGAAGAAAGTTGCATTATGAAAGTATGAGTTTGAAGCACGTTCTTGATCACATGTGTTAATGTCAAATTGGACGAAAAAATAATAGTTGTTTAATGTGATGTGGCTAGACATTGTTGGTTGAATGAAAGTAGTATGAATTGTAATTATAAGGTGTCTCCTTGTTAGTTTTTTTAGACTTAATGTTTTGGGTGATGTCATCTTGCTTAGTCTAGATGGTGCTTTGAATGTGTGCGTTGTAGATTCTCTTTCTCTAACTTTTGCATAAAACCACTTAATCAAGAAATAAATTTTTGTCATGCATAAGCATATTTGCATGTGTTTTAGCATGCATCAAGTTTGAACCATGATCATATTCAATTTGTAACCTTTGAAACTCATTTCAAATCATTTTCTAATTGTTTTTAACTTTGTAAATTGACTTATCCACTTATGAATTGACTCATCAGCAAGGTCAGGAGTAATTTGAGTCGACTTACAACTGTGTGAATTGATTTACACAATTTCAAACTTCTAATTTTTTGAATCATTGTGAATCGACTCACCTATCTTATGAATTGACTCACACAACTGATGAACTTTAAATTTGATAGTTTTAAGGTTGTTATGACAACTACAAATTAATTATTTTACTTAGAACTTGTTTTTCATTTGGTTACTTCTTTCATGCATTATATAAAGGTTTTCTCATAATCTCTAAACACATGGATAATTTTACTTATTCACCATACTAAAGACTTCAAGATCATATGGTAGATTGAAAACTCTTTCTTGATCAAGTCGGGTCTGCAAACGAGTAGTAAAACGATAAATAACACCATGGGTATAACATTCATAAGTGTGTATATTCTATATACAAATTAATCATGGAGATGATATCCGTAGATTGTGTATCGAGGGCTAAAAAATGTGTTCTTCAAAAAACTTCTATAGGGTTTCTATGTCTCTATCTTGCAAGATTGAGGTGTGATATTGATCTTGAAGAAATGTGTGCGTTTCAGAATTTAGAGGGTGTTCCAAGATTTTGTCTAGAATAGTATTTTAGAAAGAAAAGGTCGTTTATACAAGTATTTGTAACTTCCACTATAGGATTATGTAAACATTCACAACAATAATAAAGGAAGAAAACTCTAACTCATTTGAACAAAGACATTATGTACTCTACGAGCGAGGACAAAATAGAGTAATCTATATAAATTGTTGTGTACTATAACTTATTTCATTTTTTATTTTATTTTTTGTATTTTAATTTGGTAGAAAATATGTTTTTGTTCAAATTGATAGAAACATTGTAATCAGACATTTTTGTTTTGAAATATTGTCTTTGTTTTGAATGTTGAATAGAATTTTGTTTTGAGCATTAGAGTTATGTTCTAATATAATAATAGTTCTATTGATTTAGATTCATTGAGTATTTATTTGATTATTTGGTCATATTTTGTTTAAAGTGCTAAAAACGTTTTCTAAAACTACTTCGATCAGTTTTCTATTTTTCTTATACAAGTCCTTGTTAAATTTTTATTTATTTATTTCATATGTCATCATTTAATCAATTTAAATATCCTATGTTCATAGTCAAACGAGTTCATCACATTAAAAGATATTAATTTCTACTGTGCAACTCAAATATTTTAAAAATAATTTTTCCAAAGTTTCAAACTCTATTTAACCCCTTTTTAGAGTTCGATGTTGATGATTTTGTGAGTAACACGAACATATATAAACATTTATCTAAATGTTTGTAGTATTTGAAGGTGCTAGAAACCACAGTAAAATGAGGGGTTCGAATTGTGTTTTTCCATTTCAGAAAGATACTTAGATTGCTTTAGATAAAAGTACTATTTATCATTCAACTTACTCTTATAAAACAGATTTAGTTAAAATAAGGATGAATCATAAAGAACTAAGATGAGAAAATATAAAAAGATAAGCAAAACACATATATTTTTATAATAGTTAACAACAAACTATTGCTACCTCTAGTCTTCCCCTTACAGAAAGATTTTGCCTCATTACAGTCGATTACTTAATCCACTATTTCAATTAATAGCATACATTATTTCTTACTTTGCCTCTTTAGGCTTTGAGTATTGTTCTCTAATTTCTCCAAGTTGTCATCGTCATAACCCTTAATCTACTTTCTAGCAACCAACCGTTGAAGTTCATAAGTGTTATTTTACATTTTTAGGTACCTCTTAGGGGTGAGAAATTTTTTGCCACTATCAGGCTTACATTATTTTTAATTCGTCTATGATTTGACATAAAGTTTATTTCTAGAATTCTGTAACACCCCGTTTTACAAAGCGAGGGTATTTTTTTTTTTTTCAAAAGTAATTAAACTAAAACAGAGGAATAGATAAAGAAATGCCTTTGGATAAATAATTGAGTCATTATAATTTACAAGCAGCGGAAAAGTTTCTCCAATTATAAATCCAAAACATTTACATAACCATAAATGGTACATGGAACCCATTCACATAAGAAGTCGAACTGACAATGATAGTATAAATACAGTTTTCCCAAACTAAAAATACTCCAATCCAAACAGAAGGACACCTAGTCCCTATACATCATCCTAATCTGATCATCCTACCAAAAAGCTATACACCCTGAGTATCTCCACGCGCCCCGTGGGATCCTCCTAACGTGACTGCAGTCAAACGTTCCCATCTCCATTCCCGTCCGTAGGGTACGAACCGGTAAGCACCTTAACAGGATTTTCAATGTGCGAAAAGTTCATACATTACATTGCCAATGAAAATGAAGGTAAAATGCAGTTCTCGATCTCCTAATTAACACATGATAAAACAAAACATGGATAGATTCATGAGCAATTAATCATACAACTAAAAATGAGGATTTTCACTGAGCCAATCGATTGGGCAATCGATTGGGGTGAAGATTTTTAATGAAAACAGAATCCTGGGCTGAATTCAATCGATTGGTAAATCGATTGATTGGTTCCTGAGCCCCTGGTTTCGAGCCAATCGATTTCCTAATCGATTTGGTGAGGGATTCTTAATGAAAACAGAATCCTGGGCTGAATTCAATCGATTGGTAAATCGATTGATTGGTTCCTGAGCCCCTGACTTAAGGCCTAATCGATTGGGCAATCGATTTCTTAACTGATTCCTTTGAAAATTGTTTTCGAAATCGATTGGCTAATCGATTTTGTGAATTGGCCAAGTCCCTGTTTACCCATCCAATCGATTGGGAAATCGATTTCCCTGATCAGTTTTCCAAAAATTCATGAATTAACCTAAGTCATTCCTAATCAAGTTCACCACTTAACACTTAGCAATTTCTACGCGATTACTACGACACACAAAGGTTCGATAACCATCATACTCACACACAATACACAACACATAGCACTTAACACCTTCATCTCAGTTATCACGATAAATCAAAATTCGAATCACTCAATCATAAACTCAAATCAAATACGACTCGCGTGCCAAGCACCCTAATGCAATGCGTATATGCCAAAATGCATGGACTCGGAATTCCAAACCAAAACCCTCCTCGAAGGGCCGTAAATCATAATTGTACCGCCTATCGCAGGCCAAAGTACCAATTACCGAGGTGCCACCTATCACGGGTCAGCACGATTTACTAAAATGCGTAAATCATAAACGTACCACCTATCACGGGTCAGTACAGTTTACCAAGGTGTCACCTATCACGGGTCAACACGATTTACTAAATAGTAACTCGTAAACGTACCACCTATCACGGGTCAGTACAGTTTACCAAGGTGTCACCTATCACGGGTCGACACAATTTACCAAATGAAATGCATGAGCATACACAGACTCCATTCACAACAATCGTTAAGCAAATGCAGATATTAAAAGATTCCCCATTTTTAATACCCATTTAACTTAAACGACTTTCAAACAACATTAATTAAATAAGTCATTAAGAGATTCCCCGTTCTTAATACCGATTTAACTTAATGATTTTCAAAACAAAACGTTAAGCAAACAGTCATATTAAGAGATTCCCCATTCTTAATACTGATTTATCTTAATGATTTTCAAAACAAAACGTTAAGCAAACAGTCATATTAAGAGATTCCCCATTCTTAATACTGATTTATCTTAATGATTTTCAAAACAAAACGTTAAGCAAACAGTCATATTAAGAGATTCCCCATTCTTAATACTGATTTATCTTAATGATTTTCAAAACAAAACGTTAAGCAAACAGTCATATTAAGAGATTCCCCATTCTTAATATACTTTTGACTTAAACGATTTTCACACAAAATATTCAGTAAACGAGTCATTAAGAGATTCCCCATTCTTAATATACTTTTGACTTAAACGATTTTCACACAAAATATTCAGTAAACGAGTCATTAAGAGATTCCCCATTCTTAACACTCATTTACCGGAACGATTTTCAAAAACGATCGTTAAGTAACCGGGACATTAAGAGATTCCCCATTCTCAACGCCCAGTTAACTTAAACCTTTTCCTCAAATGCACATTAAGTAAACCGAGGTATTAAAAGATTCCCCATTTTTAATACTCGTTTAACTCTAATGGTTTTCAAATTCCACAGAAACAAATTCAAACATACTTTCACATTCAAACCATAATTCACAACAACCACACCAATTAACAAACATCAAGTATGGACACGCCAAATACAACGAACACAAATCAAAGTCAACATAACACCCAGATACATCAAATTTCATTTACTCATAATCATACACAATGACATTCAAATTCATTCACCACGAAACATTCATCATTATAAACAAAACCTAACTCTAAGGTTTTTACCCATAACGCACTAGTTTCGTTTTTCCCCAAATCGATACATTTAACCCTAACAAATTCCTTCCCACACAACTACAGATCAGTCCCTAATGCAAGCTAGAAGTTTGGAAGGAGCCCTTACCTCAACGTTAGCTTTAACGTGCGTTTCCGGTACCGCGAGTAATTCCGGTAAAATCTCCGCTCGCAACGCCGCTTCCAAATTAGTTCACTAGCACCGTAGCGTGGTGGTGAGCAACTTTCCCTTCTATCTCTTCGAGAAATGAAGCTTGGATCTAGAAGAAACGGAGGGGTTTGTGTTTGGATCTCAAAAACCGTTTTTCTTCGTTTTCGAATCAAAGAGGAAGAGTGGAGTTGCGAAAACCTTGATCTAACTCTCACCCAACCTTGGGTTACTAGTTTTGAAGAAAAGAAAGTGATGAAAATGAGAATGGGAGAAAGGAGGGAATTTGGTTCACGGGTATCAGAGAGGAAGGAGATGGAAAATTTTAGATTTTCCTTCCTTTCTTTTTCTTTCCTTTGTTTTTCCTTTCTTCCTTTTTCCTTCTTTCCCTTTTATACTATTTTCTTTTCCTTTTCCTTCCTTCTAGTTTTCCTTTCCTTTTCCCTCCAAGCAAACATATATATATAATAAATATAACTTAACAAATATCTCAAAATATCTAGATATTTGTTAAATTACCGTTTCGCCTGAAACGCATAAAATTAACTGTAAAGTATTCACCGCAGTTAATTTCAATTTATTTATCGACGAGAAATTCTAATTGGCATCGAAATATCTTTTTGATAAAAAAAAAACTCCAAAATATTATTAACTTTGGCTTAAAAGCCTCCGAACCAAAATCCAAAATACACCAAAAATACATAAAGCACACTTTAAAATTACGGGTCTTACAAATTCTAACTCTCATTCGGAGGATGTTACATATCAAGTCCTATATTAGTACAACTGTGTGAAAATTATTTGACTGACTTACATCAATTCTAGTACATTGCCCTTTTCATTCTCTCTCACACACACTATTGACTTTTTGAGTTCTTCTTAAATAGAGAAAAGAAGTGTTTGTTGAGAATATTAACGTTGGAGATCTTTAATTACCATTTAGGATAGATCAATCTTTAAGATGTATCCATATATATCTTCATGATTGATTATGTGAATCTTAAATTTTAAGAGGTTAGATCTAAGATAATGTTACATAAACTTGCAGGTAGTTTAACAGATTGAAGATGTTGACCAGAGCGCTAACTATTGTGATAATTTTGTTTTCTTTAGAGCACTAACTATTTTGATAATTTTGTTTTCTTTAGAGCGCTAACTAATTTGATCTTTGATTTTCTAGAGCGTTGACTTTTAGATGAGCCAGACGATACATTGTACTTGACACACTCATCATTGTCAAAAAATCATTTTACTTGACACACTTATCTAAGACAGATGATCATTTTGCTTGACGCACTCATCATCTAGAGCGTTGACTTTTAGATGAGCCAGACGATACATTGTACTTGACACACTCATCATTGTCAAAAAATCATTTTACTTGACACACTTATCAAAGACAGATGATCATTTTGCTTGACGCACTTATCAGATGCAGGCAATTAGTTTTCTTGACACCCTTGTTAGAGGCAGATCATTCAGATCATTGCTTTTATTAGAGGCACAATTTTAACAACTTCTTCAAAGTCATTGAGAACTTTGTTTAGTAGATTCCCTTTTTCGTGTGTATTAGAAGATCTAGCTTATATTGGAACACAAACTGGTAACGCTTTGACTTGAAGTACATATCACAATATTTCTTATTGCTATATTATGACTTGTTCTTTTAGTAGACATAGTTACTTGTTTATTAGATGATAATATTTTTGTGTTTAGAAACACTTAGATTATTATCTCTAATTTACTTGTAATCTGTGCTACCTTAAAATAGAATGTCATTAATATAAATATTTATAGTTTAACTTAATATGCGTTAACTTAATATTTTTGTAGCTAAAACCACTTTTACACTAATAGTATTAAGATTAAAATTAAAATGAGTTTATTTAGAATATAGGAGTGATCATCTGGTGTAATAAGTGGTTTGAGTAGTCAATACTTCATTAAAGTTTTATGGCCGTTGATATGATATTTAAAATAAAAAAGAAAAACAGAATTCCTAATTGCTTCAGATGGGTAACACCAAGGAATGACCCACCTTTACACTTATGTGGGCACCAGCTCCCACTTATGATTTGAGGATTTCTTTAATAGGAGTAATATATGAATAAAACACCTCACATGGTCCACATAAACAAAAATCATGCTCCAATCCAACAACACCAAAAGTTTCACACTTTCCCTTGTCTTCTCCCTCCATTCTCTCATGATAGCTATGTTAGAATTGGTGTTAATAGAGAACACTCCATTGTTAGAGTTTGATAGTGCTTATTTGGGGTTATAGAATGTTAAATCTAAATGTGAATATTGTATCTATTTTATTAGAAAGATAATTATGTAAATTTGATGCAATAATTGATTTTAGACATTTGCTTGGTATTGTCGTGTAATGTCAGTTTTATTGCATTGATGGAATGAGAGTTTGTTATTCTAATATTTTTGGTCTTGCTATAGCGAGAGTTTGTTACATGATAGTTTAGTTTGGTCTATGTGGAACACTAGTTCATGAACATGAATGTTTAAGGGTATGTTTGGGAGTTAGGTTATTGAGGGTTTCGAAGGGATGATTTAGGATGGCTAAGTCCATACTTGATAAATATTTGAGATTTTAATTTTTTTTGAAGAATAATACAATAAACGATCCTAAAACGTCTCATTTACATAAAATTTATTTTAAGAATATTTTATATCTTTCTTAATTTGAAAAAGAAAAAAAAAGTCTGCATTCCCCTCCAAAACCAACCCCCTTAATAATTGTTTAGTTACTTACATAGATTGATATTATCCCAAATGACCCCTTTAACCTTGTGTTGGAACCAAGTTAGTTTTCCTCTTATTATTTTGATGTTAACAAAGGTATTTTATAAAAACAATTTATTTGGATTAATGGTTTCATTAAGTATACAACAATTAGAACATGAAAATTAGAGGAAGGTACTAGAGGAAGCAACCAGAGAAAGTGATAAAATGATGAGATCAGAGGAACACAAAAGCATACGAAGAGTACCTCTAATGATTGGCTGTGAAGTCCTGTAGAATGCCTCTGATAATTGGGTCTGAAGACTGATCCGCTGTCGCACACAGGTCAAATACAATTGATAAAATGTAAATAGAGGTAATAACTCGAGTCGTTTCGCAATGACTTTTGATATAATAATAATAACCGGATTGAAAGTTGAAATTAGAAAGGGGGTTTTTAGATTTTTTATTTAACAGATGAGCAAAACGATTAATCCACTTATTCGAGTTTCAGACCTATCACAGATTCTATCAATGAGTTTAATTTCTAATTCATGATTCTATTTTTATTTGACTATAAAATTGATCAAATTAACAAGCGTAATCAATCATATGTGAATTCGGTTTCTTTAATTGGATTAAGAATCTCAATCATCAAAATATTACATTTAACTATCAAGCGTCGCAAAATTATAATTCAATTAAATTAGAAACCGAAACCAAATTCTGTTAAATAAATTTAATCGATCCTATTGAAATTCAATTTAAGCAATCAAAATATCAATATAATCAAATAAACAAGAATAGAATCGAAATTGACAGTGTAACCTGAATCTCAAGGGGTTGATGAAACTCTGAACTCATGGATTAATCTTATAAAATTAGCCTTCAATGAAATTAAAATAAAAAACTTTTTATTTCTTATAGCAATCTGAATCCTAATATTTCATCAGTAGAAAAGAAAAAAAAAACTACCAATATATAGTACTCGATATTGGGCTTTAGGGTTTAGGATTTAAAAACAAGTCACCCGCTATTTAAAATTATTATAAAAATCTATATTACGAAATCTGCAATTTAGGCCCAGTAAAGTTCGACATTGGGATTTTATTCCAACACAAAAGTTGTAGCTATGATATTTAGCTTTCTAACGTCTGCTCGTATGTACCAATCCGATATCCAAAGCTCAAGTTATGGCCTACAGAGCAAAAAAGGGGTCAAATTGCAAATAATAAAATTATAATTCATTTTCGACCAAAAGTTTAGAAACAAGCTAAAATATTATTCTAAGCTATAAAGAGCTTTTAAAATACCAAACTAAAAAGTTAGAAACATGTGCCCAAATGCTATGATCAAAGACTAAATTTGTAGCATGCCCTTGAAGCCATTGCGTGCCTCTGATGTGCACAAACTCAACATGTCTCTGAAGAGTATATATCGAGCAATCATTAACTCTGAAAAGATTTTCCAAGCCATGCATTCTAAGCTCATATTTTGCAAATCAAAAGTTGCAACACACATAAAATGTTGCCTCTGATATGTAGCTTCTTATGTTGCACTAACTCTAATGATTCAACAATGTGATTTATCCAAAGCCACTAATTCTAAGTCACAAACTCATAAACTTAGAAATCCATACAATTCAGAAAAACTTTTGAGTGCTCAAATTTCTCATGTATTCAAAGTTCAAAGGTTTAAATTCTAGAAATATTTCTTAAGTGTTTTAGTGTAACAAATCAATTGCAACGATCTGCTTAGTAGAAGCAAAACACTATCCATTCAAAACTTGTGTAACCCTGCTCGATAGTAGCTTTAGTGTTCTTTGGAAATCTTTGGGTTTTAAGTTGTGTTGAAAAGACTTGACTTGTAGGATCAAGGTGTAGTTTCCTTCCACAATTTGTGGTTTTTAGGTTGTATTGAGAAGACTTGACTTGTAGGGTCATGGTGCTTGTTTGCCTCAAAAAGTGTGTAGGTGTTAGGTGGTTTGAGAAGACTTACTAGTAGGGTCATGTGTTGTCTAACTCAAGGATTTGAATTTGTGGTCAAATCATTCTAAATGAAGGGACAGGATGTAGCTATCAAGTTTGTTCTGAACCAGGATAAATCTGCTCGTGTCATTTACTTCTGCAGTCTTTACTTTACTATTGTCTCTGATTACCTAAGCATGATTGCTACTATCTCTATTTTAGTTAAAATCACCAACTAGAACCAGCTCTTGAATAAATAATGAATAATAATCCAACTTAAAAAAACAAAACTCAACCGTTTCTCGTGTTTGCACCTTCATAGACGATTATACCGATCACTTTATTTTATTGGGCGATTTGGTGCACTTACCCAAAGAGGTGTCACTTTCTATGTTGACTTGTTTTTCTGTGTAATTGTTTAATGCTTGGTTCAAGGACATGCCTACTTTTTGCTATTTTATTGTGTTGCTGTTTGTGATTACATAAAGTTGTTTTACTGAATTGGTTGTTGTGTTAATGGCTTAAAAATGTATCTCTCATCATACTAATGTTATAATTTAGAGGTTTCTTTTATGAACTATGATAATTTTATGCAAATGTATTCATGACTGTGTGTATTCCATTTTTGAGAATTGGAATCATGTAATTATGTTAATAAAAGGAAAGAAACATAAAAGGATGAGGCTTGTTACCTATTAGTAATGGGGTGAAGGTGTTGAGAAGGTTATTTATGGTGTAAAAGTTAGAGCTTATTCACTGTTTTCAGTTTTTTCTACTAGGATACTCTTTTGTTATTTTTTAATGCAATTTCACTTAAGTCCATAACATGGTCATACGATATGTGGATAATGGTAGGCTATTTTGCTTATTCATTGTTTTGCTATTTTTTATTTTTTGTAACGTTGAAGAGCTAGGTAGTGACCCCACATTCGATGAGGTCTTTTAAAACTGATACTACGAAGAAGGACAACACTTGGGTTGATGAAAGAGCAAGAAAAACATATGTTAGGAAAATTAAATCATTGATTCTTTAACTTGTATTTTTTGTAAAATTGATTTCTTTATGTTACATTATTTCCTATTTGAGCAAGAAACCTTTCAAGGTATGTTATACTAGGCCTCCCAAGGTGGGTACTGTTGAAAATATATTTATATTTATTACATATCATGTAAATAGGGATAATATCTCCCATATTTATTTTTGTATTTATTGCCTTGAGCCTATATAAAACAGACTCCGTTGTGTAGTTCAGACACACGGTTTCACCATATGTCTCTCTCATTCTCTTATTCAACATGGTATCTAGAGCCTATTAAGAGAGACCAACCCTATACCGTGATTACCCCGAGATCCACTATCCTTCGGTGAGATTTGTTTTTTCGGTAAACCGTGTCTCAATTCCGGTTTACCCTTTCTTTGTCGCTTTTCGTTCATTTTTTTTCCCAGCAAATCAGTCCACTGTTCATCGCGCGACACTGTTCATCGCACGCACTATTCATCGCGCGGTATTGTTCATCGAAAAAAAAAAAACCATATTCCGCCACTGTTTCGCTGCTGGTTTTTAGGTAACTACTTATTGATTATGGCTACTTATAAATATTTTCTTCGGTGGAAAGAGTATTGTCAGAACTCGAGTTCCGCTGTTTCCGCCGCACAAAGTGGTAATTCACCTGTTTGCATCTCACCTTCTCATAGCCCATGGATTCTCGATTCTGGTGCATCTGATCACATTACTGGTAATAAGACTCTTTTCTCCTCTCTCACAACATCTGGTTATTTACCTAGGATAGTCTCAGCCAATGGTTCCCAAACACACTCTCAAGGAATTGGCACTGTCCAAATCCTCCCTACTCTGTTAGTTAAATATGTCCTTTATGTGCCTGGATGCCCATTTAATTTAGTTTCTATTAGTCGATTGACTCGTTCTCATGACTGTGTTGTCACATTTACTAATTGCAATGTTACTTTGCAAGACCGAATATCAGGACGACAAATTGGTGTCGGATGTGAGTCTAATGGTCTCTATTATCTCTCAAACCCATCAACAACGTGCCCTACTACATATTCTCCTCTTACTATACATGCTCAGTTAGGTCATCCGAGTCTTCCCAAACTTCAACAATTAGTACCTAATCTAACCAAAATATCTAGCTTAAATTGTGAGTCGTGTCAATTAGGGAAACACACTCGTAGTCATTTCACTGATCGAGCTAATAAACGAGCTTCCTCCCCATTTGCTTTAGTTCACTCAGATGTTTGGGGTCCCTCTCGTACTATTTCCACACTTGAGTCTAGATATTTTGTTACCTTTATCGATGATTTTTCCCGTTGTACGTGGTTATTTTTAATGAAAAATAGGTCTGAATTATTTTCTATTTTTGAACAATTTTATAAGGAAATTAAAACTCAATTTGGTGTATCCATTCGCACTTTGCGCAGTGATAATGCCCGTGAATATTTGTCCCATCAATTTCAAAATTTTATGACCTCTAACGGCATTCTTCATCAAACATCTTGTGCTCATACACCTCAACAAAATGGGGTAGCCGAACGCAAAAATCGGCACCTTATTGAAACCACTCGTACTCTCCTTCTTCATGGTAATGTACCATCTCGCTTTTGGGGCGATGCTGTTCTAACGGGGTGCTATCTTATAAATCGCATGCCTTCGTCTGCTCTTGATAACAAAGTCCTTCACTCGATCCTCTTTCCTGGTACCCCTCTTCACTCACTTCCTCCTCGGGTTTTCGGATCTACATGTTTTGTCTACAATCTCACTCCTGATCTTGACAAACTTTCAGCTCGATCATTAAAATGTGTCTTTCTTGGTTATCATCGGTCCCAAAAAGGTTATCGTTGTTATTCTCCTACTCTTCGACGATATCTCATATCGGCTGATGTCACATTTTTTGAGTCTGTTACATACTATGAGTCGCTTCCTGATCCTTTGTCTGCAACTATTCCTCTGGACCTACCAAAGTCTATTTCACCTTCTCTTTTACCATTAGAGCCTATTACGTATGCCCCACCTGAGACACCTCCTGTGGCCCCTCCCACTGTCCCACTTGAGACTCCTCTTGTTGATCCTCCAACTGTACAACCTCTTCAGACATATCGTCGTCGTCAACCACCATCGGTTGTACATGTCCCTACACCTGTTCTTGATACCGAGGTCACTCCAGACGCTCCTTCACCGCCACCTCCTTCTTTATCGGATCCGACCCTTGATATTCCTATTGCTATTCGTAAAGGTATACGTCCTACTCGTAACCCATCCCCTCATTACATTGGCTTGAGTTACCATCGTCTTTCTCCTTTGCATTATACTTGTTTGTCTTCCCTGTCTTCTGTTTCTATTCCTAAATCTCCAGGTGAAGCTTTATCTCACCCAGAGTGGAGACAAGCAATGATTGACGAGATGTGTGCACTTCAGAGTAGTGGTACATGGGAATTGGTTCCTTTACCGTCGGGAAAGTCTTTAGTAGGATGTCGTTGGCTTTATACGGTGAAAGTTGGTCCTGATGGTAAGATTGATCGTTTTAAAGCTCGTTTGGTAGCAAAAGGGTACACTCAAGTTTTTGGCCTCGATTACAGTGATACTTTCTCCCCTGTGGCTAAGATGGCCTCTGTTAGACTACTCCTCTCTATTGCAGCCATCAGACATTGGTCTCTACATCAACTTGACATTAAAAATGCTTTTTTGCATGGTGACCTTGAAGAAGAAGTGTATATGGAGCAACCACCTGGGTTTGTTGCTCAGGGGGAGTCCTCTACCATGGTTTGTCGACTTCAGAGGTCTCTCTATGGTCTTAAACAGTCTCCTCGAGCTTGGTTTGGTAGATTTAGCACAGTAGTGCAACAATTTGGCATGATTCGAAGTGAAGCTGATCATTCTCTTTTTTATCGTCACTCAACCCAAGGGTGCATTTACTTGATTGTCTATGTAGATGATATTGTCATAACTGGTAGTGATCAACAGGGCATACTCCAATTGAAACAACATTTATCTCATCAGTTTCAAACTAAAGATCTGCCAAGCTCCGCTACTTCTTGGGTATTGAGGTAGCCCAATCTAAGGACGGCTTAGTAATTTCACAAAGAAAATATGCTATGGATATTCTTGAAGAGACAGGTTTGTTGAATGCCAAACCGGTTGACACTCCTATGGATCCAAACGTCAAACTTCTACCTAATCATGGGGAGCCATTTTTAGATTCAGGGAGATACAGAAGATTGGTTGGTAAATTAAACTACCTCACAGTCACCCGTCCAGACATTTCTTTTGCAGTCAGTGTGGTAAGTCAATTCTTAAATTCTCCTTGTCAAGAACACTGGGATGCTGTGATACGAATCTTGAAATACATTAAAGGTGCTCCAGGAAAGGGTCTAATTTATGAAAACAGAGGACATACTCAGATAGTTGGTTATTCAGATGCCGATTGGGCAGGCTCACCCATTGATAGGCGATCCACTTCTGGGTATTGTGTACTTGTTGGAGGAAACTTAATATCTTGGAAGAGTAAGAAACAAAGTGTAGTTGCAAGATCTAGTGTTGAAGCTGAATACAGGGCTATGGCATTAGTGACTTGTGAGCTCATTTGGTTGAAACAGTTACTCAAAGAGCTTCAATTTGAAGAGGCAACACAAATGACATTAATATGTGATAATCAAGCAGCATTGCACATTGCCTCTAATCCAGTTTTTCATGAGAGGACCAAGCATATTGAGATAGATTGTCACTTTGTAAGGGAGAAGATCGAATCAGGCGACATCACCACTAGTTATGTTAATTCCAATGATCAATTGGCAGATATATTCACTAAGTCTCTGAGAGGTCCTCGAATCAGTTATATATGTAACAAGCTTGGTGCATATGATTTATATGCTCCAGCTTGAGGGGGAGTGTTGAAAATATATTTATATTTATTACATATCATGTAAATAGGGATAATATCTCCCATATTTATTTTTGTATTTATTGCCTTGAGCCTATATAAAACAGACTCCGCTGTGTAGTTCAGACACACGGTTTCACCATATGTCTCTCTCATTCTCTTATTCAACAGGTACAATCTATTCGGGAAAGAATAAAAGACGTATCTACAGTGTTGGAGATAAATCCTCATTTTATACACCTCATGTCGTAGGTCTAGTCTCAGTTTCTCGTCTATCTAGAGGTTGCACCAATGTCTTATCTCAACACTCTGACGAGATAGCTACATAGATAGCAAAAACGGCCAAAACTGAGTCACGAGAGGAAATTCAACAAACAGAGCAATGTACTACATAGCTCCAGATGTAGCTAACAACATAGGCAAAGAGTGTTGCTTCATTAAAGGTTGAGTCCTCCTATCGTCATCGTCATCTAGATTATGATGAGGATGGGTCTAACAAGGAGTAATATTGATTTCTAGTGGCATTTTGATTTAGTAGTTATGACTACACCTTTTGCTTAGACTTGTAATCATTATCTGTATATAATCATACAATAATATCATTATGTGTATTTTGAAACTTATGGTAGTTTCATTGTGCCTATTTTGAGAATTATGATAGTGTTAATTGTCCTTATTTTGAGACTTGTGGTAATCATTATATGTATTTTGATAACACTCTTTAGATAATACTAAACTTTATTTTTCGAGCGATATATTTTTATGCTTCAAATTTATTTTAAAAAGTTATTAGAAAATAGACCAAGTAGTAAGAAAAACAAAATTGTACTCAAAATCATTTTCATTACCCACATAAATTCTATGAGTACCTCGATAAATAATTTGAATATTATTATCCATGTTTCTTCTGTGAGTATATTATCCACAAAATGTTGTGGATACAACCATTAATACTAAGTAGAAAATGGTACAACTTTTTAAGGATTGCCCGTGAGTAATGTTACTCGTGACATTTTCGTGGGTATTTATCTACGTCATTATCCACAAAAATATCATGAGTAACATTAGCCACAGAGAATCCATGAGTAGTTTTATCCACTGATTTGTTGATTTGTTTTGAGTAAACATATCCATTCTCTTTTTTGTAGATAAATATTTACCTACAAGCTAACTAACTACGAACCCTTTTATGTGCGTAAGTTGTGGGTAATTTTACGTTATCTAAAGAATTTTCAAGAGTAAAGACAAAATCGAATGTAGGTAATAACATATACTTTTTTTGTAGTGAATGAAGAGTATTCACAGCTGCAATATTTATTAGATTTAAGTATGGGTTTATGTTTTAGGTTTGTATTTTAACAATATAAAGAAAATCATAAATAACAATATAATAAAAACACACCACTTTAATAAAGTTTTGTCCCAGTAGTAAATTGTATGGTAGTCAAATGTACGGTGTAACCCTTCGATTTTTGACAATGATAATGTACTTTCTTTCCAAAATATTTACTCATATAAAATACAATAAAACATATCTCTTAAATTACTAGTATTTCTTTTCCTTTTTAAAATCAAACTTTATAAAAAATCCTTTGAAGATAATTTACTAACATGCATTTCCAAAGTAAACAAAAACTTCAAAAATTAAACTTTTTTTTTTTATTTCGAATGTAAATTACATTAGGGTAAGTAATAAAATAAACTATGATGGTTTTTTATATTGATAACTCAACTGCCCCTAAGTTGATCATACACTCTTAAATAAAGGCAACTAGGTACCATGACCTACTAGCTACATCAAGTAGTCCACAATGGGATTGTGGTTGAATTCCTGACTTTGCTACGTCATCACCGTCATCTTGAATTCTACATACACGAACCCTCATAATATGGGGCATTTCAACCCAAATTAGAAAATGTAAAGAGTCACCTGCCGAAATTAACATATAGCATTTAACCAGTATGCTATGTTATTTGGTGATAAATAAAGCATGTATATATCTTCATATAACAAAAATGACTCGTGTTACAAAGCACCCTAATGCAAAGCTTATATGTGAGTGTGCACATAATTACGTAATTTCAAACCATCTTTGATAAGCATAAATCATAAAAGTATAGCCTCAACGCAAACTAGTATTATTTAACTAGGTGCAGTACTAACACAGACTAACACAATTTACTATGGTGCAACCTCAACACAAAACTAATGTTGTAACCAACTTGGTTTTAAACTTAGAGTTTTGATGATAACAAAATTATTTTACTAGAACAATATATTTGACTTCACAAAGTATGAAAGAAGATTCGTGTTTTTGAAGAAAATCTAGAATATGATTTGATTCAGATTTATCAATGAAGAAAATCTTTGACCAAGTTGAAAAAAATATATGGTCAAGATTTGATCAAGATTTGTTGTGGTTGTTGTTGTTGTCGTCGTTGTTGTTGTCGTCGTTGTTGTGGTCGTCGTTGTTGTGGTCGTCTTTGTTGTCGTCGTCGTTGTTGTCGTCGTTGTTGTTGTCGTCGTCGTTGTTGTCGTCGTCGTTGTTGTCGTCGTCGTTGTTGTCGTCGTAGTTGTGGTCGTCGTCGTTGTTGTCGTCGTCGTCGTCGTTGTTGTTGCGGTCGCCGTTGTTGTCGTCGTCGTTGTTGTCGTCGTTGTTGTCGTCGTTGTTGTCGTCGTCGTTGTTGACGTCGTTGTTGTTGTCGTCGTCTTTGTTGTCGTCGTCTTTGTTGTCGTTGTTGTTGTGGTTGTCGTTGTCATTGTCGTTGTCGTCGTTGTGGTCATTGTTGTCGTTGTCGTCGCTGTCATTGTTGTTGTTGTCTTTGTCGTCGTTGTTGTTGTCGTCGTTGTTGTTGTCGTTGTTGTTGTTGTCGTTGTTGTTGTAGTTGTTATCGCCGTTGTTGTTGTTTTCGTTGTTGTTGTTGTCGTTGTGGTTGTTGTTGTTGTTGTTGTTGTCGTCGATGTTGTTGTTGTCGTTGATGTCGTTGATGTCGTTGTTGTCGTTGCCGTTGTCGTCGTTGTTGTCGTTGTCATCGTCGTTGTTGTCGTTGTCGTTGTTGTCTTTGTCGTTGTTGTCGTTGTCGTTGTTGTCGTCGTTATCATTGTGGTCGTTGTCGTTGTTGTCGTTGTTGTTGTTGTCGTTGTTGTTGTTGTCGTTGTGGTCGTTGTCGTTGTTGTCGTTGTCGTCGTCGTTGTTGTTGTTGTTGTCGTTGTCGTTGTTGTTGTTATTATGGGGTACATATATAATAATTATAATAAAAAATAATTAAAATAGAGTAATAATAAAAATCTGACAATAAATAAATATTTTCAACCCAAGAACTACGCTTGTTTTGATTCCCCTATTGCAACTGGAGATACGTAGAAGATAGATATTCCCCTTGTCAAACCAAATTAATAAAAATATATTATTCATTCTTTTATTAATGTAAATTATTAATTTTCCATTTTTAAATCTTTTAGGGGATAAAGTAAATAAATAATTTGTGTACAATTAATTATAGGATAAGCGTTTTAACGGAAATTGTAGGATAATATTACTTTCTCTATTCGTAATCGACTCCCGAATCCATTTATTTGGTTCAAGAACTTTATAGTAGGTTTTATCTAATTTTCCCTTTTAAAAAAATAAAATTGGTGGCTACTCATTTTTCATGGACAAATCGGACGCGACAGCTGACGACTCTACTGGGAACTTTTGAGAGTCAAGTCTGATCTAATTAATTGTGTATAATCATTTTTTTCCCTTTTGTTTTATTTATTTTGTTATATTCTGAATATAATTATATGTGTCTATGTTAGTTTATTTTAGGCTAAATTATATCTGTGGTCCCTTAACTTAATTTCAGGTAACGTTTTAGTCCTTTATCTTTTTTTTTTCCCGACTTGGTCCTTTATTTTAATTTTAAGTGACAATTTGATATTTTATGTTTTAAAATTTCAACAATGTTATCCTTTTTTATACAAAAATTAAAAAAAAAAATTCAATCAAAACTCATAAAATTAATTATATTCTTCAATATAATACAAATTTCATCAAATTCGTAACGCAAATCTTCAAATAAACTCATATTTTCATACTTTATTTGATATTGTTAGGAATAAAGGACTAAATCGGAAAAAAAAATAAAATAAAGGACTAAAACGTTACCTGAAATTAAGTTAAGGGACCACAAATGTAATTTAGCCTTTATTTTAATTGTGGCCATTTTTTATTTTTATTTTTTATACACTACCTTAACACGATTCACACACTTATAAGTGAGCTCTATACTCAGTCTGAGATAAGTTAGAGATTGTGTAATGATAATCTTCTTGATGTACATCATGTTTGATGGTCATGAAAGTCTCACCTAGAGTTGACTTTTTCTATAATATTTACATTTTAATAGTTTACATATTAACTAGTTTAATATTTTAGAATTGAGTTGTGTGCTATAGGAACCAATTTAGAACTATAGAGCCGCTCATAGTAAAGTTTCACATGAAAAAAAATATAGAAAGAAAAGAATCATGTAAATCACATGTACAGACGGAAAAAAACCCTACCATATGCCATGTTCACTTTTACCCTCTAGTATACCCATGTTTTTTTTCACTCTCCTCATTATAATTTTTTTTTTTGCATCATATTCTTTAGGCGTAATTGCAGTTTTGGTCCCCTATTTTAGCTAAATCATGAAAATAGTTTCCCCATTTTATTTCTCCCAAATTTGGTCCCCCAAACAGAATTTTGGTCCAAAACATGATGAAGTGTCATATTTTTGGACTTATATAAGTCACACCATGTCTCAAGATTTTGTGGTGCAACAACTATACGTAAGATCTATGATCATAAACGGTGTGGTGAGGCTTAAAAAAATGACACTTCATCAAATTTTAAATTAAAATTCTATTAGAGGATCGAAACTGGGGAGAAATAAAATGGGGGAACTATTTTTGTGATTTAGATAAAATAAAGGGACCCAAACTACAATTAAGCCTATTCTTTATCATGGTCACTTTTGAAGAAAATCATTATCATATGAATTTCAAAACCATAAAATTAAGGCTTGTTGTGAGTAACTTTAACCGCAGGAAACATGGGATCAATTGATTCAGTGTTTCTTGATTAAAATGGCAGGATGACCGGAGGATGACACTATCAAAGGATGTCATGCGTTTCTTAGGGATGACAATTAGTGACTTTATAACTAAGAGTTATATATTATTAATGGTGACTTTATAATTATACTTGCAACTTCCTATCAATTGTTTTTACCGATCTCGAATAATATTGTCGTAGGACTTGAAACTTCCTAAAGAATTTTAATGAATATTTCAATGTGTATTGTAACGAGTGTTCATTTGAAATGTTTTGAGTTAGAAAATATTTTGATTTATAATAGTTTATGATTGGGTTTAAGATATTTGGATAATTTTTAAATTTAATCACAACAATATCATTTATTTATCAATCTATTTTAGTTAAAGCGTGGTAATGCGTTTGAGTACGGGCACTTAGGTACCCAAAGGGTAAGGGAATGAGTATTAAACTTCATACCCAAGAGGGTATGACCACGGATATGAGCATTTTTTTAAATTGCATGTATGGGGACGGGTACTATACTACCCTACCCAAACCCTACTCATTGTCATCCCTAGCGTTTCTTCAATTAGAGGGTAAGTCTACTATGATAACCAGATGATGTTTGAATGTTGACTTTATTAGAGTGTTGACTTTATCAAATGGTTGACTTTATTACACGATCAATTTGTATACCAAGGTTATCAATCATAGAATCACTAGAGTGAGCTTATATTAATAGATTCAGTAAAGGTGCATTGAAAGCGTGTTTGTTAGAGTTTGTTCTATCTCAATAGATATTTCATAGTATTGCCTTAGTTTCATTGTTTAACTTATCTTTTCATGACAAGGATATGCACATTTAAATAAATTTATTAGCACAACAAATTGTTCCCACAAAATAATTAAGGATCATTGTTCTTCAAACTAACTTGGTTCTAACAATATGGTGATATACTGAGATGAATCTTGAAAGTTGTTCAATTGGCTCAAAATGCATCATCAAGTTTCATGGACCAATCCTTTCTAGAAGCATTGACTGTTTTCTCAAGAATCTGCTTAATATGGTTGTTGGAGACTTCAACATGTTGGCTAGTCTGTGGATGATATAGGGTTACTGCCTTTTGTTATACATTACTTTTTTAGAAGGACCTCCATCTTTCGATTTAGAAAATGAGTGTCCTCATCGCTAGTTATAGCTCTACGGAACCCCAAAATGTGCAAAAGTATTCTTTTTGAGGAATGAAATCAACTGTTGTGAATCATTGGTTGTGGTAGCAATTGCTTATACCCACATGGAGACATAATCCACATCCACCAATATAAAAACTTTTGCATATAAGGAAGGAAAGGGACCCATGAAATCAATACCCCACACATCAAACACTTCTACTTTTTAAAATAGAATTTTGAGGTATCTCATTTCACTAACATCAATCACACTTTTGCACATAGTTGAATGCATCCTTGAACAAAGAAGGCCAAAATAATCCTGATTTAAGGACCTTTGTTACGATCCAATCTCCACTAAAGTGACCTTTATAATCAGAGTCATTACAATGCCACAATAACTTTTCCTGTTGTTCCATGGGCATACATCTCAACAACCCATCCACTTCTTCTTTGTACAAAAAAGGCTTATTGCATCAATCAAATTTTGCATCACGGGTGAATTTCTTTCATAGTTGGTATGCGAAATCAAGGGAATTGTCACACCCACCTTATAATTTGCAAAGTCAGGGAACTATGATGAGTTGGTAAATGCAAAACTGTGTTCATTCACAATATGGTCTCAGATCGATGTAGCGTCTTCATCTTCTTCAACCTTCTCCAATTGAGATAGGTGGTCGGCCATAATGTTCTATGAATATTTCTTATCTCGGATCTCAATGTGGACCTCTTATAATAAAATAATCAACCTGAGTATTCTTGGCTTAGATTCTTGCTTAGAAAAAACAATACCTCAAAGCAGCATGATTAGTATAAACAATAAGTTTCAATCCGAAATATATAAAAAAACATAAACTACAACCAAAAATTTCTTTTTAGTTGTGACATAATTAAGTTGTGCATGATTCAAAACAATGGCATTCTTTGTTCAAGTTATTGAGCAATTTGGCACATATAGAGGCCAAATGATTTTTCTAGATGGCTCTTGACTCATCAATGAAAGAACTTTTTTTAGATGCTAACTAATCAATAGAAATCTCCCAAACAACTTTACAAGGTGGAGCTAGATTTGGTTGACCTCCTTGTTAGCCTTGAGAGCCACCTTGTTTATTCTTCCATGAAAATTTGGGATGATTTCTCCAACTTGGATTATAAGTATTAGAGTAGGGATTAGTGTGATTTTAATTCTTACCCACATAATTCACCTATTTAGATTCTATTGATTTTAGCAACTTGTGGTTGTATATTTAGCAACTTGTGGTTGTATATTTAAATTTGGGGGCTACTTGTGGTTGTATATTTAGATTCTTCTTTATTTTAGCAACGATAACATCTATTTGTTTTGTGAAAAACTTCCCTTGAGGCAACCCATAATCCATAAACATACCACTTTTTGACCCACCACCTTTAACATACAACATCATCTCTTAATTTGATACCATGATCTTGATAATTTTTTGTTCTTCTAATGCAGCTTTGTAATCCAACATGATCAAGTACCAGACCACAAATCCTAACATAATATTTGCATTTGAGTTGTTTCGACATAAGCATGACGGGGGCATCCATCTAGTAATCTATTTTATCTCTTGTAAGTGTCACAAATACATTCTCTTTTTTTTTCTGTTTGTAACCAGAAATCTCTTGTTTTTTTTTTCTAACGAACATAGTCGTATGGAAGTATTGTTCCAATAACCTATCTTTAAGATCATTCCATGTGGTGATACTACAAGTAAAGAATTAAGCCAATCTTTAGTATCACCTTTCAATGGAAATAGTCTCAATCATTTGGCTTTATTAGAGTTACCATACACCTTCAAACTTCCACATAGTTAAAATAAATTTATTAGATGTTTGTTGGCTTTTTCATTATGTTTACCAGAAAACTGAATTTCCCTCAATTCTCATAACAAACCAGAACTTATTTTAAACTTGTTTACGGTAACGAGTTGGTTATGGATGGTCAACCGAGCATAGTTTCTACCCGAATTCCCATACCCTTCGAGGGTACATTCAGGTGGTGGTTGTTGAGGTAAAAACCTTTTTGATATATGTTTTAATGACAATAAACCTTATGAAATAAATGAATAAGTATTATGAATAGTTATCTACTAATGATTGCACTTGAGTTTTATTTAAGGAACATGAATTGCATAAGTAGAGAAGCAAGAAACCATTCACATTAACAAGTGCATAAATATCTACTCAATAATGAAAGAATCTCAAAAGAAATATATCATCTATCAATCATTCAAGAGAATATTATTGCATCTTTTAAGATAGCATCTTCATGAAGAAATTGTCAAATAAATTCATACTTATACTAAAATATCTTAGTGATACTTGATGGACAAGACACAACATGAGCAACACCAAGAGAAACTGTAGGAAGTATTGCTTCAACAAAAGAATGATGGAAGAACATTCACCAAAATGTTTTGGTTGCTATATTAAAGAACAATTGACAATAAGAATCTTTTTAGAAGGGAAACATGCATTAAACTAGTCAACATTTCATACATGAGCTTTGCAACATTTAATGAGCAATTAAAAGTCAAGATTTGAAGTCCTACTTGCAAATACAAACATGCATAATGTTTTGCAGATTGATCTCAAGAATGATTACAGATTTATCAAGATCATTTTGGTTTATCAAAAGTCATTCTAGTTTATCAAGATCCTTCTGGTTTATCAAATGATTATTCTAGTTTAACAAAGGATCATTCTGGTTAATAACAAGATCATTCTAGTTTATAATAAGATCATTTTGTTTTATCAAGATCATTCTGGTTAGTTCGTTTAAAGGATAAAAGTAAAATGAACCATTCCCTATAGTTCAGACCTTAAGATAAACGAATATCAATGCTACTCAAAAGATATACTCAAACATAAAATTATAGCTAAAGGCCCAAAGAAGCAGACAACATCAAGATCAATCTTTAGATTGATGAGTTGTGTGAAAGGACAACAAGGACAAAATGACATTACTATTGCACTTTTTGGAAAAAGCTGAACATGCCTCTAAGACAAAAGACTGACACTAAACAACTATTCAATCACTTATCCACGTTTTCCATTCAACACATAACCAAGAACATTCTTGTTTTATAAAACAACATTTTGGTTATTCTCTTTTAAAGAAAAAATTAAAACAGATCATTTCCATAGTCCAAACTACAAATTGAATTGTATCAAGATTGCTCAAATCAATGGTCAAGCCTATAACTCGAGTTTAATGCCCAAAAGAGGAAACATCTTCAAGATTGATGACCAGATTGATGAGTTGTGAGCAAGGATGCAATTACACTATACTTTTTTATTCTGTAGAAAGCTCTCCATAATTTTGATTTTGAATAGTACCAATTGACATTTCGTAGCTCATTCACTCACTTATTAACGTCTTCCATCAGACTTAAAAGCAAGAACATTCTGCATTTATCAAGAACATTTTGGACTACACTATTAACATGAGTTTAATTGTTTTAAAACATATTTCACACTTGGATAATGTGTCAAATGGATATATTAAGTTTAAACTGAATATTCAAAGCCTTTTATCATCAATAAATTGATGATCAATTGGAAGATGATGGCAAGAGTTCAATTTACAAACCTATCAACACTTGTTCAAGTAAGAACAAGTCAAAAACTCTTCAAGTAAACTTTGGATCTTCACTATATATGTAAATAATCATTTACTGAGTTTGTATTTATTTATCTCAAACAAGTGTTAAGAAGTTTCAAGATCGCAATCACTTTTATCATATACAATATTTGTCACTCAATCTATCTTTAATGTCAGATTGAGTGTATTTGTAAATATCCTTTCAAGGTTGAAAGGTGATTGTAAAAGTCATCTTTAGGTTGAAAGGTGACTGTAAAAATCATCTCTAGGTTGAAAGGTGAAGATTATAAGTGATCAAGGTGTGGTCAAGAGAAAATGTGTGAAGGATAACATTTTGGTTCTAAAGCACATGGTGAAAATCTCAGGGTTGTGAGGATTGGACTAGCCTGAGTTGGGTGAACCATTAAGGACATGACTTTTCTAAGTACACTAATTTCTCTCTTTTATAAAATTACCATAAACATGTTGTCATAGTTTGATTATCCATAGTCATTATGACAGTAGTTAGTATGCTAGAATCGTTGACATGCTAAGTGTCAATATCTAAAACATTTGTTGCGTAATACAGAACAATTGAAATATTTTAAATTGGTCATTTCAATATTTATTACAAATTGATTAACGTACCTTAAGTACTCATCAAAAAGAAAGAATTCAATCCACAAAATCAAAAATTAATATGTATCAACATAGGAAAAGGGTAATAATAAAATGATTCAAAAAAAGATGTGGAGAAATTGAAAAGGAGAAGAAAACTACTTGATGAAAACCTAGATCATAGTGAAATGGAAGGAGAAAAACGGTCATAGGTGATTTCATGAAGGAAAAAATGCAACTTATGGAGAAAACCTAGTAAAAATTGATGGATGGTAATTTCATATTTTTTTAAAAAGGGTAAGGATAACTACATCATTTTTTTACTCAAAAGTGAGTTAAGTTCCGTGTTTATAAAGTGTGTGACATCTTTCTCTCTCATCTATCGCATGAGGTAAATGTGAGAAGCTACTATTTTTAGCCAAAAAAAAATTTTTTTTAACAAAATGGTTTTTCAAAAATCTGAAACAAACACCATTCAAACAATAAAAATGATTTTTTGTTTAAAAAAATATGAAACAAATGCACCAATTCTAACAAGGAGGGTTTGTTAAAAGATAATAAATTTTTCTCATCTTCTAATCAAAATTCATCTCCTTTCTTGGAATTTCAATACCATCAGTATTCTTTGGAGCAATATAGCCATCTTCCACCATGTCGCAAAGTTTAGGATCTTGTGAAATAAAGAAACTTTTCAACTTGTCCTTCAAGTACTCAAAACGTTCTCCATCAAACCGAGTAGGTTTTATTTTTCCTCCGTAAGCTTCTTCACTAAATCAAGATATGTTGAACCCTTGGATCTTTCCTCAAACACTATAATGTGCTCGACCTTGAGACTGAAATCTGATGTCAGTTGAAGGTGCAAACACAAGTAGAGGTTCAATTTTGTTTGACAAAGTTGATAACTTTTTTGCTAATTTGATGAAGGTTGGTTGATTTTTATGAATTACTTACATAAGAAGATATCAGATTCAGAGGCAGCAAACAATGAAAGCATAAATAATTAGACACACAGATTTATCCTAGTTCACAACTACCTTGTCTACATCCAGCCTCCTCATTCAGAAGGCTTTAATCAACTAATTAAAATACCTTGAATTACAAAGCATCTTATCCTCCAAGCTAGTCTTTTTCAAATTGTCTAACAACCCCGAACTTTGGATGAACTAGCCACCTTGACCCTACAAGCCAATTCTTCTCCTAACGACCTAACAACCCCATATTAAAGAAGAAACTAAACCACTATTGTGTTGGATACAAACGATTGGAACTTTAACTGTTTGCTTCTAACAAAGCTGATAATAACAATAACTCTCACACTATAAGAAAAAATCACCTAGAAAATATTTCTAACTTGAACAAGTGTTTCTCTCTTTGAACTCTAAGATGAATTTGAAATGTTGACCTCATAAGTTCTTCTACTCTTTTTTTTTTTTTTCTTATTTTTGATATCCTTCTTCTTCAGCCTTGAGTATCTATTTATAAAAAAAAAAAAATTAGGGCTTCAATTTAGTCCTTGTTTAATTCTGAATTGTATCTTAATTCTTAGTTTGGTCAATCATGATCTTATTCAAAAATAATTATAAATAAGATGCTTTTCGATAATGTCTCCTTTAGCCTATTTTTTTATTTTGAATCCAATTTGAGCAGTTCTTCTAGATTGATTCTATTCGTATTTTGTTCAAATTATGTTTGTATATTCTACATATTAATTATGTTCGTATTTTGTTTAGATTAAGTTTGTAAATTCTTCAGATTGAGTATGTTCGTATTTTGTTCAGATTGAGTTTGTAAATTCTTCAGATTGATATTATTCCTATTTTATTGTATATAAATCTTGATCAAATCTTCATCAAATCTTGACCATATCTTATTTTCAACTTGTTCAAATTTTTCCTTCAATTATAAATCTGAATCAAATCTTATTTTA
>NC_021160.2:33053442-33082922 GCF_000331145.2 Cicer arietinum | reverse complement strand
GGGCTTCAATTTAGTCCTTGTTTAATTCTGAATTGTATCTTAATTCTTAGTTTGGTCAATCATGATCTTATTCAAAAATAATTATAAATAAGATGCTTTTCGATAATGTCTCCTTTAGCCTATTTTTTTATTTTGAATCCAATTTGAGCAGTTCTTCTAGATTGATTCTATTCGTATTTTGTTCAAATTATGTTTGTATATTCTACATATTAATTATGTTCGTATTTTGTTTAGATTAAGTTTGTAAATTCTTCAGATTGAGTATGTTCGTATTTTGTTCAGATTGAGTTTGTAAATTCTTCAGATTGATATTATTCCTATTTTATTGTATATAAATCTTGATCAAATCTTCATCAAATCTTGACCATATCTTATTTTCAACTTGTTCAAATTTTTCCTTCAATTATAAATCTGAATCAAATCTTATTTTAGATTTTCTTCAATTATAAATTTGAATCAAATCTTATTTTATATTTTCATCAATTATAAATCTAAATCAAATCCTATTTTAGATTTTCTTACAAAAACATGAATCTTCTTACATACTTTGTGAAGTCAAATATATTGTTCTCATAAAATACTTTTGTTATCATCAAAACTCTATAAAAACAATTTGGTTCCAACAAGGTATTCTGAATGCACTCCTAATTGATTTTGTTTTAACTTCCAGTCGATCAAAGTCTTCTTTATTTACAAACTTAGATGGGTCAAAAGTAGGTGCATAAAGAATGGTAGAAGGAACTTTAGAGGTAGATGATGCTTTCATTTTGGAATTAATCAATTTCAACAGTCATATTCATAAGCCATTATATATCAAGGTTTATTTTTTTGAAGATAAGCTTAGAAGATTCAAGGAGAATTATGTTCAAGCGCTGTTTGGACATTTTTACACATAATCTTTCTAGAAGATTTGGATGGAGTTTCATTTTGGAATTAATCAAGCTTCAACACTCATAATCCCAAACCATATATATCAAGGTTTATTTTTGGTGAAGATCTCTGTTGGCCTCGCATAAGGAAGATACGCTTAGAAGACTCAAGGGGAAGTATTTTCAAGCGCTATCTAGACGTTCATGCAGATAATCATTCTAGAAGATTTTGTTAAAGATTCGTTTTGGAATTAATCAAGCTTCAACGGTCTTCCCATACCATATCTATCAATGTCTATTTTTTTGTGAAGATATTGACCTCGCGCAAGGAAGATACGCTCAAAAAAATTTGGGACACTATTGAAACCCCAAATTTTGTTATATAATGGGGTCAATTCAGAAGAAGATTCTACAACACAACAACTCAAAAAACCTTACAAATGCAAAACTCTCTAAGTACTCAGTTTCAAAATTTTAGGTAAGAAAAGGCACTCACTCACATCTTGTATTACTTAGCGCTTAGTGTTTTGTTTTATAGTGAATTTCATTTAATCAATTAGCTTAGAAGAAGTAAAACATAACCCTATTTCAGCCCCTTGTAACCCATCCTAGTAATGGCTATTCTGCCTCAACGACTTGTAGGTTTTCAAGTTGGTTGTTCTGAAGACTTGACATGTAGGGTCAAGGTGTTGTAGTGTCTCAACAGTCTATAAGTTCCAGGCTTAAATTTGGGAAGACTAACTTGTAAGGTCAAGTGTTGTAATTTAGGTTCTCAATTAGTGGATAAATTCTTCTATGTGAAGGGATTAAATGTAGTTGTCGTGTTGGTAGTGAACAAGTATAAATCCTAGTTTTTTTCCCTTTGCCCTGATACTATTTTTTACTATGGCATATGGTCTATTTTATCTCTTTTAGTATCCCAAATCACATTTTTGAAAAGAAGTTTTTAATAAGGTAAAACAAAACCCAAACCCCTCTTCTCTTGTTTTTTCACCTTCAATTGGCATGAGAGCTCGATCTCAAGGCCTGCACTTTACAATATTTGAGAAAAGATCCACTTTTCAACATGTCTAGTTTTAGTGATGAAGCCTCATGAGGAAACATCAAAAGACCCCCTCTATTTGATGGATCACTTTGAATACTATAAGGAGAGACTTAGTAGTTTCTTTATTTCAAAAGATATTGAGCTTTGGGATTTGGTTGGATATTAGTACATTGCTCTTACAAACGAGGATGGTATTGATATTTTCATAAATGAGATGAATGTTGATCTGAAGAAGTCGTATAAGGTGCATCACAAAGCCAGAACATTTATGATGATTGTGGTCACATTTAAGGAGGTTGACAAATGCACCAACAAGGAGAAATCTAAGAGTATCTATGATGCTCTAGTTCCGACCTTTGAAGGAAGCAAGCAGTTCCAAAATGAAAAATCTAATCTTCTAGTCATAAAGTAAGAGCTTTTTCAGATGGAGGAAGATGAAGATATTGAGACTATGTTTTCTAGGTTTCAAACATATGGTCTCTAGGTTAAAAGTGCTTCAAAAAAGACACAAAATTGCAGATCATGTCAAGAAAATTCTCAAGAGTTTGCTCAACAAGTCGACCTAAGGTCACAACTATTCAAGAAGCAAATGATCTAAACAGTCTTCGTTTGCGGGAGTTAATCAGTTCTCTTAGGTCTCACGAGATTGAACTTACAAAGGATGAGCCTAAGAAGAAGTAGAAGGCTCTACAAGCAGCAGCATAATTAGAGGATAATTATTCAGAGGATCATAATAATGACTTAGAGGATGAGGAGCTTGCTTTCATATCTAGAAAGATTCAAAGGATATGGAACCACAAGAAGAAATTTTTCCCTCATAAAGGTTCCAAGAAGTCCACTAGAGGAAAGGATGATAAGTCTGAATAGAAAAAAATCATTTGAATGAGCAAACAGGAGAAGGGGGTTGAGTTGTGTTTGACTAAGTTGATAACTTTTTCATTATTTGATTAAATTGGTTCAGACTTTATGATTTACTTGGAGTAGAAGCAATAACAAAACTAAGGAATGCCTCAATAAAGTGGCAAAAGTAATTTCTCTTGATCCACCACTAACTTGACAACATCCAATCGCTTCACTCAAAAGGATTTAATCCACTAATTCAACAACTTGAATTACAAAGCACCTGACCCTCCAAACTAGTCTTCTCAAACAGCAAGACAACCCCAGACTTTTGAGAAACACACACATCTTGACTCTACCAGCCAAGTCTTCTACACACAATCTAACAACCCCAGATTGTTGAATGCACACTAACAACACTATGAATACAATGGTTTGCAACTTGAGTAGTTTCTTCTAACAAGCTAATTATAACAATGACTATCACACTTTAAGAAAATCACTCAGAAAATATTTCTCTTTTTGAACTCTAAGATGAATTTGGATATTTGAGCTTGAGTTCTTCTACTCTTTTCTGATTAGGACTTCAATTTAGTCCTTGTTTATTTCTGAATTGTATCTTCATTTCTAGCTTGGTCAACAATGATCTTATTTAAAAATAATTATGAACAAGTTGTTTTTTGATAATATGTTCTTTAGTAAATTCTTTATTTCTGAATCCAATCAAAGTAGTTCTTTTTGATTGATTTTGTTCGTATTTTTTTTAGAATTAGTTTGTAAATTCTTTAGATTTATTTTGTTCTTATTTTTTTTCAGGTTAAGTTTATAAATTCTTTAGATTGATTTTGTTCGTATTTTTTTTTTTTTCAGATTGAGTTTATAAATTAATTAAATTGATTTTGTTCGTATTTTGTTCATATTGACTTTGTAAATTCTTCAAATTAATATTATTCATATTTTGTTGTAGACAAATCTTAATCAAATCTTCTTGTAATAAATCTTGATCAAATCTTTTTCAAATCTCGACCATATCTTCTTTTCAACCTGGTCAAAGATTTTCTTCAATCATAAATCATAATAAATTCTTATTTTATATTTTCTTCAAAAACATTTGACCATATCTTCTTTTCAATTATGTCAAATATTTTTTTCAATCATAAATTTGAATCAAATCTTATTTTAGATTTTCTTCAATTCTTCAAAACCATTTGACCATATCTTCTTTTCAACTTGGTCAAAGATTTTCTTCAATCATAAATTAGAATCAACTCTTATCTTAGATTTTAGTCAAAAACATTTGACCATGTCATCTTTTCAACTTGGTCAAAAAATATCTATAATCATAAATCTGAATCAAATCTTATTTTAGATTTTATTCAAAAACATAAATCTACTTTCAAACTTTGTGAAGTTAAATATATTTTAAACATTTGACCATATTTATTTCAGAAGTCTCAATATAAAGAAAAGGAAGTTCTAGAGTAAAGGTTCATAGTCTAAGAAGAAGGCTATGATGAAGAGCAAGTTGATTTGCCTCTGATGGTTGATGTTGACTCTTACTCAAGAAGTGAGTCGGTGGATGAGGAAATTGAGATACTTTCTGATTTAACTCGTACTGAATTAATTACAGTTATATATTATTTTTTATATAAAAATCACACTATTTCTTTAAAACTGAAAAAATCTCAGAAAAAGTTAATTCGAATCTGACTGAACAATACAATTCTCTCAAAAATGATTTTGAAGAAATAAAGAGAGAAAAATTGACTCTAAATAATAAAATTATTTCAAAACCATTAGAGGAAACCATTTGCAATTTTGTCAATTACGAAATAACATTTCAGGATTTCCTTGCAAACAACATAGATAGAAGCAAGCTTGCATTTATGATTTATTATGTTAGTAGAAATAATAAGAGAGGAATATGATTGAAAAAGATAATGATTAAATCTAATTTACAACTTCTGATGAGATGTGTAGTGACTGCTGGAAGAAATGTCACAATAAAATATCTTGTCCTATGCTAACAACATGGAAAGACAAGAAACCTTTTTGAACTAACAAACCAAGACTCAACCAAATTAGGGTACCAAAGATAAAATTGCCTATGTTGCAAATGTTCTCAGCAACCAAACTGAAATGACAGTCATGATACCTGGACAAAGGATGCCTGCGACATATGACGGGAGAAATGTCTATGACTTTTGGAGGAAACATAAAGGCCAGATCAATGAACACGACACAATTGGTAACAACTCCCTTACTTCTATTTTTAATGATTTGTTAGTTAAGGGACTAAAATATAACCTACTGAACATAAGTCAATTAAGTGACAGTGATTATGATGTAGTCTTTAATGAAAAGTCTTGTAGAGAAATAAGTAAGTCTGATGAGTCTGTATTATTTACTGGCCAGATGCAAGGTAACATTTATAAAATAAAATCTTTTAACTTAGAAAAACAAAAGGTTAAATGTATTATGTCTTTGAATGACGAACAGTTGATTTGGCACAAAAGATTGGGCCATGCCAATTTGAGGTTAATCTCAAAATTAAACAAATTTCGACTTGTTAAAGGCCTGCCAAATCTTAAATAAAAATCACAAGTTCATTGCGAGACTTGTCAAAAAAGAAAACAAACCAAAAAACTATTTTTCTCTCCTAAAAATATTGTTTCCACAGATAGACCTCTCGAACTTTTACACATTGACTTTTTTGGCCTAGTTCAAATTGGTTCTCTAAGTGGTAATAAATATGAACTTGTCACTATTGATGATTATTCCGGTTGGACATGGGCTAAGTTCCTTAAATACAAGGATGAGTGACATGAGGTATTTTCTACCTATTGCAAATAAATGAAGAGAATCGTATTTTACACAATTACTTCTTGAAGGTGCAGACACAAGAAGAAGGTTGAATTGTGTTTCTCTAAGTGGGATTCTTTTTTAATATTAATTCAAGAACTGGTTCGGGTTGGTGATTTTAACTAAAACATAGGCAACAACAATCAGGCTTAAGTAATTAGAGAAAGTAGTAAAGTAAAGAGTGAAGAAGTAAAGTGGCACAAGTAGATCTATCTTGGTTCACTGCCAACTTGGTAGCTACATTCAATATCTTCACTTAGAAATATTTAACCACTAATTCAAATTATTGAATTACACAACACCTGACCCTATGAGTTAGTATTCTCAAAACAACTTGAAACCTACATACTCTTTTAGGAAAACAAACACCTTGACCCTAAAAGTTATGTATTCTCCACACAGCCTAGAAAACCACATATTGTTGAAGGAAACTACACCTTGACCGTACAAGTCAAGTCTCCTCAACACAACCTGAAAACCACTTATTGCTTGAGGAACTCAAAAGCCACTATCAAGTTGGGTTACACAAATTTAGAACTGATTGTGTTTTGCTTCTACTAAGCATACTGTTACAATTGATTTCTCACACTAAAACACTTAGAAAATATTTATTTGAGAAAGTGCTTCTCTAGAACTTAAACCTTTGAACTTTGAATACTTAGGAAATTTGAGCTCTCAAAAGTTTTTCCGAATTGTATGGATTTATGAGTTTATGAGTTCGTGTTTTCTTCTTCATCCTTGAGTATCTATTTGTATAATAGATTAGGGTTTCACTTTTGTCCTTGTTAAATTTGGATCATATCTTTCTTGTGAAAAAAATTAGTAGTGTATCTTCATGTGAACAAATTGTTAATGTTTCTTCTTATAAACAAATTTTGACCATATCTTCTTGTGAATAATATTTTTGCCATATCTTCTTGTGAACAATATTTGACCATATATTCTTGTGAAAAATATTTTGACCAAATCTTCTTGTGAACATTATTCGGGCCATATATTCTTGGGAATAATATTTTGCCATCTCAACTTCTCACTTTGGTCAAATATTTCCTTCAATTATAATTCTAAATCATATCTAATTTCAGATTGTGTTCAAAAACTTATTCATGTGAATCTTCCTTCATACTCTTTATGGGATTTTTCTTGATTATTCCGAAATTCTAATTCGGCTAAGTTTTTTCTTCATAATGAATTCTTTCAATTAGATTCGTTGACTTTCCGTCAAAGCCATTGACTTTCTTGTTGGAGCAAAACACTATGTTTCTTGGATAATAATAATCAAAGGCAGAATTACATGAGTTAGAATTAGTGGCTTAACCAAAATTACATTGTTGAATCATCAAAGTCGGTGCAACATTAGAGGTTGCATATCAAAGACAACATTTGGAGTGTGTTGTAACTTTTGATAAGCGAAATATGATATTTGAATGCATGGCTTGAAAAATATTTTCAGAGTTAATGATATCTTGATATAAACTCTTCATAGGCATGCTGAGTTGGTGCATATTGGAGGCACGCAAGGGATTCAGATTCATGCTACAAATTCGGTCTTCAGAGGCAGTTATTAGACCCAATTATCAGAGGCAGTCTTCAGACTCAAACATCAGAGGTAGTCTTCGTAACCTTCAGAGACGTATGTATATAGGCATACACATAGTTTTATTGTTCTAATTGCCACACAATTAATAAATCCATTAGTTTAAGCAATTTGTTCTCATAAAATATCTTTGTTAACATCAAAACCACAAGAGGAAAACTAACTTTGTTCCAACAATCTCCCCTTTTTTTATGATGACAAAATAATATTTTATTTTGATAAAAATTTATTTGCTTTTATTAATTTTGTCCCCCTTACTTAAGGCTCCCTCTAAGTCTAAGTAGTTTTACCTTTCTTTTATCCCCCACATGCATACAAAGTAATTGTTCTCAAATATCTTTATGCCCCTTTTGTCATCGGACAAAAAGACTTGAAAGTTGAAAAAAAAATTTACCATTCCCTTTTTTTAAGTTAATAAACAAAACATAAAATGAATACTAATATGAATCTAAACTACTCTAGGCATAACACGTTATTATACAGATACAAAGGTAAGTTTCATATGTTTCTTAATGAATTCAAATATGAATTCAGCTAGTGGTTCGGTGGATATGTAAGTCTATTGGTGTTTAGTGTCTTCAAACTGGATATTTAGTACTCCTTTTTTAGTAAAAGCCCCTAATGAAGTGATGTTTTATTTCTATGTGTTTATCCCTAAAATGCAGAATTAGGTTATTCATTGGGCAAATATTAGAAGTATTATCACAGAATATGGGAATGTCACTCTCAAGGATTTTGTAATCTTCCGATTGCTGTTTCATGCATAGCATTTGAGAGTTGCAACCAACTTCTAAAATGTACTCAACCTCTGTTGTGGACATTGCAATTGTGTTTGTCTCTTACTTGACCGGAAGATTAAGTTTTCACCAAGAAATGTGCAATTTCTACTGGTGTTTTTTCTTTCAAGTTTGTCTCCAGAATATTCAACATCACAATAGCCATTTAACATGTACTTAGTAGACTTCTTATAGAACAAGTCAATATGGGAAGTACCTTTCAGGTATCTAAGGAATCTCTTAGCAATAGTAAAGTGAGATTCCCTTGGATCAGCCAGATATATGGCATACACACACAACTAATTAGAATATTAGGTCTAGAAGCAGTAAGGTGTAGAAGTGATCCAATCATTCCTTTATATGTTTTCTAGTCAACCTTCATGCCTGACTGATCTTTTTCCAAAGAAAAAGTAGGGCGAGTTGGTGCACCATATGTTTGCACTCATTCATCTTAAACTTTTTGAGAAGCTCTTTTGTATAGTTGATTTGATGAATGTATATGCCTTTTTGTCTTTGTTGAATTTGTATCCCTGAAAAGAACTTAAGTTCCCCTATCATGCTCATTTGAAATTCAAGTTGCATCAACTTAGCAAATTCTTGACAAAGAGTACCATTAGAAGATCCAAAAATAATGTCATCAACATAAATTCGAATAATAAGAATGTCACCTCCTATTAGTTTCTAAACAGGGTTGTGTTTACTTGTACTCCTTCAAAATTGTTTTTAAGAAACAAATTACTTAATCTATCATACCATGTCTTCGGTGCTTGTTTTAGACCATACATTGTTTTCCAATGTTTAAATTCATAGTCTAGAAATTCAGGGCTTTCAAAACCTGGGGGTTGCTTACCATAGACTTCTTCACTTATATACCCATTTAGGAGGGCACTTTTAACATTTATTTGAAATAATGTAATGTTATTATGAGCATCAAATGAGAGTAGGATATGAATTGCCTCTAACATAGCCACTAGAGCAATTGTCTCAGACTAACCAATACCTTTTTGTTGACTATAACCTTGTGCATCCAGTCTGGCCTTGTTTGTGACAATATCTCCTTTTTCACTATAATTGTTTTCAAAAATCCACTTGATTCCAATAATACTTTTTATTAGTATGGGTACTAGATCCCAAACATCATTCCTTTTAAATTCGTTCAACTCTTCTGGCATTGCAAGGATCCATCCATCATGTTTTAGTGTTTCATCAACAGAGGTAGGTTCAATTGATGATAATAAACCAACAAAGGTTGCGTCCTTCATTGATGATCTAGTCTTCATAGGATTGTTGTACTTTCCAATAATCAAAGTTTCAGGATGGGATGACTTGTACTTTTATTTAGTTCTGACTTCTGAGTTATTTTAAGGCCTTCTACCTTGGTCAAATTCATTGTAAGACCCATAGTTTTAAATTCTAATTTATATACTTGGTGTATTTTGGTATTGAACTCTAAGGCTTTTTAGCCAAGTTATTGTTATTTTGTGAGTTTAATGCCCAAAAATATCTTTTGATGCCCCAATTAAAATTATTCGTCGATAAATAAATTAGATTAAGTGCAGTTAATCTTTTGTCGAAAAGAAAATTTTCTGAGATGCAGCGTTTTTCAGAAAAATTCATCTGCCAATTGAATTGCGGCGAGAGAAGATATTTTTCTGAAAAAGTGGTTTAAGAAGTGATGGGTATTTTGGTAATTTTTACAAATATCTAGATATTTATTTAGATATTTGTTATATATATATATATATATATATATATATGAAAGGAATAAGAAGAAAAAAAAGAGAAACAGAACCTGAGCTTCGCGAACTTCCCCTTCCTTTCTCTGCTTCCAGATTCGAAAAACCAAAATCCATAAACTCAAACCTACATTTTTCTTCAACTTTTAAGCTTCATTTCAAGAAGTGACAGAAGGAAAAATTGCTCTTTGCCATGATGCGGTGTTAGTGAGCTAACTTTAGAAGCGACGACTTGAGCAAAGTTTTTACCAAAATTAATTACGGTACCGTAATCGCGTGTTAGAGCTATCTTTAAGGTAAGGGCTCCTTCCAAACTTTTAGTTTGCATTTAGGAAATTATTTGTGATTTTGTGGAATAGAAATTTGATGTATTTGAGGGGTAGATTTGTGGAAAATAATTTGATGTGTTTGAGTTTTTCAAATAAATGAGTTTGAATTGAAGTTGAAATTTATGTTAATTTCTTTATTTATTTTTCTTCCTTTTTTTTTCTCCTTCTGTTTCTTGATTTTGTTTTAGTTGCTTAAATTGATTGGAATCTTGAATTTATGTGTTGATGGCTTCATCAATTCATTTTTTTATGGAGAAGAGATTGAAACAAAATGTTGCACTCAAGCTGCTTGATGTTATGTTTAGCTTGATTGAATTTTGTTTTTCATGACTAAACCTGATTTTAATGGATGCTTAATTCATTTGCCTTGGTTAATCCTTTTCTAGATACATTTCCAGTAGCGAATACATGAATTTCATTTAGTCTTTTAAGTGGAATTCTAAATCAAGAACTAAATTAACATTGGATGTTCCTTTGAGATTAATGATAAGTTAAACCCAAGAATTGTTGAATCCCTTGGATTGTTGTTATAAATCATTGTTTTCAATTCTATCTGTTTATGTTAATGTAGTTAGCTCCTTGAGTCTCGAAAAGGAATCGAGACCGTTGGCACCGAGTTAGCGGTGGGGAGAACTCTGATATATTAATGTTGTTGTGGCGATTTATGGTTGAAAATTTTGGAGATTGAATATGGGTGATTAATATTTAAAAATTTGTGGTGATTGATGATTGAACTTGGTATGGATTTTGTGGTATTTAAATTGATTGAATTTAATATAAATTATAGATTAAATTTGATGTGTGTGGTGAAAATAAATGTTTGAGTATGTTGTGTGTGGAATTTGAAAATAATTAGTGTTTAAATGAGTATTAAAAATGGGGAATCTTTTAATAGCTGCATTTACTTAATGATTGTCGTTGAAAGAGTCAGAGTATGCTCATGCATTTCATTGTACATGGCGACCGGATGGGCCATGGTGATAATGGTGACCGAATGGGCCACGAGATGATGCCATGTGATTTGTTGGTTCATCTTATCCTTGCGGGGATTGTCGCGTCATGTAAGGTCTGTGATAGACTACACATTTTTAGTAAATCGTACTGACCCGTGATAGGTGGCACCTCGGTAATTTAGTACTTCGGCCTGTGATAGGCGGTACAATTATGATTTACGGCCCATCGATGAGGGTTTTGATTAGAATTCTGAGTCCATGCATTTTGGCATATACAGATTGCATTAAGGTGCTTGGCACGTGAGTCATGTTTGATTTAATGTTATGATTACGTATGTAAACTCAAGTGGTTGTTGTGATTGTGCCATAATTGCTAAGTGTGATTGTTTGGATTTGTGTGGAAGTGTTGATGGATTGCGAAACCTCTTTAAAAGCTGATTTTTGTTGTTTTCTGCTATTTTCTGATGTGTATTCGAATACAAGAGGCTTGTAGTCGAATACAAGCATCCTGTTTTTGCTACTGACTTATGAAACAGCTGTGTAGTCGAATACATTGAGCTTGTAGTCGAATACAAGCATCCTGTTTTTGCTACTAACTTCTGAAACAACACTGTATTCGAATACAAGGATGTTGTATTCGAATACGACAATGCAGTTTTGTTTAAAACTCCATTTTTTCGACTTTGATTATGCATGTTTAACATATGGAAACCCTTTCAAGGTGCATGCTAAGTTGAAAGGCCATTTTATGCATTTGAAATTTAAATGTTATGTGTTATTTGTTATTTTCGGTTGGTGACCCTTTACAACTATTGTGGAAATCTGGGCTTTGCCCTCAGATGAGAACCAGGATCTTCCCACCGGTTAGTACCCTGTAGATGGGAAGGTAGTTGGACACACCTGATTGGAGCTATGTCAGTAGAACCTTGCGGGGCGCGTGGAGATCACTCGGGTCGTATAGTTTTTGTAGTATGATCATATTAGACGGATGTATATGGACTAGATGTCTTTCTTTTGTGGATGTATTTATTGTATGTTGGAGGATTGTACCTATACCAATATTGTCAGGTTGACTATTAAATTTGATGGGTCCATGTACCACTTTTTGATGTGACGTGGGGGGAGTTAAAATTCTTGGGGCAGTGCTTTTGTACAGGTCTGCCGAGAATACCTTAAGGGTATGAGCTATGTCTGATAGGCCTCATAGCCTCGGTGTATTTTGATGTTTGAATACTTTAGATTTTTATTTCAAAAACTATTCCGCTGCTTGTAAATATTTGTTGACTTTTTCGTTATGTTACGACTTAAATATTTATTCAAAAGTATTTATTTCCTTTCTTAATTTCTGAAATTCTTTTATTTATTTATTGTTAAAAACAAACGGGCTGTTACATTCATCTTCAAATGTTTTGTTATCTTTCTCTCATTTACTTGCATCCTCTAAATGTTTGAATTTTTCTACTTTGTTTGCAAATGCTTCCTCTAGTTCCAGCATCATCAACTTGCTTTGACATTTGAAGGTCAAGACGTTTTTCATCAAATTTGACATGTATTGACGCTTTCACCATTTGAGTTTCCCTATTGAACACTCAATAAGCTTTGGATCTTTCAGAGTGTCCAAGGAAGGTACACTTTTGTGAGCACGAATTAAACTTGCCAAGGTTATCTTTCCACTTACTAAGGTTGTTTTCCTTTGTCCAAAGAGATCCATATGCAAAAGCTCAAGGGGTTTGGAGGTAGAGAGTAAGTTCTTTGGGGTAAAAGAGTTCTTAGTTTGTTTTCCCTTTTCAAAAGCTTCACACATAATTTTAGTTTTGTAGCTAAGCTTAGGTAGACCTCTAACATGTTGAAGTTTATTCAATTTTGAGATTAATGTTAGGTTTGCATGAACTAACCTTTTGTTCCAAATTAATTTTTCTTCATTTACTAACATGAGAAACATAACATCTTTTTTCTCTAAGCTAAATAGGTTTATCTTATATAAGTTATTTTGCCTCTGACCTGTAAACAATATAGATCCATCTTTTTGACTAATTGTTTTGCATTACTTTTTATTAAATATCATATTATAGTTATTATCACTTAATTAACTAATATTTAATAAATTACATTTAAGACCTTTAACAAACAAAACATCTTTAATGGAAGGTGATGTTCCATTACCAACTGTATTGTGTCCAATGATTTGGCCTTTCTGCTTTCCTCCAAAAGCTATTGTGCCTCCTTTGATCAAAGTTAGGTCTTGTAACATAGACTTTTCTCTCGTCATATGTCGTGAACATCCACTATTCAGGTACCATAATTTGTATTTCAACTTGGCTACTGAGAACATCTACAACATATGATATTTTCTAAAGGTTTTGAGACATGATTAAGAACAATGAGAAAATATTTTACGTAAGCCCTGAGTTACAACAAGAAACAGAGAAAGAAAGAGCATCATAGCATAAACAAACTTGAAAATTTCAGTCATATTTTTCCTCGTTGGAATGTAACGAAAATAAATTTATATAACGGTATAAAATAACAAAATAACAAAAATCTACGGAAAAATATCTACTTAATAAAAAAAAATAAAAACATAAACACACCATTACATTTAAGAACTAAAATTAACAAACTATAATCAAATAAAATTAACTAATAACAAAGGTAAATAAGATAGTTAAAGTCTAAAAACAAGAAAAGAAATATGTCTAGAATGAAGAATTATCAGTTATCAATACTTTTCTAGAATATATGTTTGTTAACATTTAATAATATAAACATGCGAAGAACGATTACATTATCAAAAATAAAAAATTATTTGTTGTGGATTTGCATGCGTATTTATTTGGAGGAACAATTATTTGGAGTTTCCCTCAAATTTAACTAAAACCTATTGGTCGTAGATTTTCCTTAGTATTTATTTGCAGGAAAAATTATTGGAGAGTCCTCAAATTTAACTAAAACGTTTTCTGCAGATTTTCTTGCAAAATTTATCGCGTGATAGATAACTTGCAAAATTTTACGCCGAAACAAACAATAACATTGCTATTGAATTTTATTTATTTGTCGGAGAAAATATTTGTTGGAAATTTCTTGCAGATGTGAAAGATCCTCAATAAAAAATTATTTTACGAAGGTTTCACATTAACACTAGAATATGCTGAAAAATTCTCTAAAAACCAATTTTCTGCATATTTTTTGTCAACATTAGTCGCAAAATCCGGAGAAAAAAAGACAACTTTTTAATAAAAAATATTTGCAGAGCTTCACATAATTTTATTAGGGACAAAATACATCAGAATAAATACATATCGCCTTTATTTGTCTATTATTCCACATAATCATATTGCTTTTATTTATTGTTTCCTATATTATTTTACATTACCATATTACATTTACTTATTTTTTACAAAAATGTGGTATTCATTTATTCAAATCGGTGGAAATTATATTGAATAAAAAACAATACAATTCAAATTCGTTAAAATCGAAAATGATAAATATGTAAATAAGCTCACAACATCCAAGTTGATTGAATAAAACGGTAAAATATCTACTAATATAACAAATAGTGTGCGAAATACACATTTGGAAAACGTTAAAGTTATCAATTGAAATTGCACTAGATCGAAGTTGATCTATCTATCTAAATCAAATAAACACTGCAAAAATGCCGGAAACCAAAATAATGTCCAAAGTAAGTTTATGTAACCATTTTATAGTATAAAAAAACTCAACCCTTCGTTTACATCAATTAAACCATGTTTCGTACATGTGGAGTTCCATAAACTCTTTAAAAAACATTAAATCATTATCAAATGTTTGTTAAGTTTATCGATTTTTTGTTTTTATCCCTTTAGCTCATAAATCTCAATTGTGTTTTTAACAAAAAAAAAATTACATTTTTTATCTTTCACAATAAACGTTTAGAGTTGATGTACATTTTATATTGGAAACAAACTGATTTGTGACGACCCAACTGTTCTAATAAATCATTAAGATATTAAATAAGACACAAGCTCTAATTCTAGAAAGAAACAAAGGTGATGTCTGTGAATGGGTACTTTAGATTCTATTGTTGGGAAAAAGATTCAGTCATGAAAACTATGTTGTTTACGCATGGATTCCTTAAGTACTCCAAAGAGTGTTAATTGAGTAGTGTGAGTGTTTGAGCTATTAAACTACGAAATGTATAGAGTAAATAAAATTGATAAGAGATAGCGTAGAAGGCTTGTTTGATTGAATGTGTGTCAAAAATATTACAGATACTAGTACTTATAGGCAAAGTTAATCCTATTGGCCATAAATGGTAGCCTACAAACATGTAGCCATGCTCGACCAATTATACGGGTGGTGCGTGATAAATCCCGTTTGAGGGAATTTGTGGCACCCCATGATTGACTTGTTTTCATGTTTCTTAAGCATGTCAGGTTGGCAATATCCATGCACGCTTTTCCCTAAAATTGTGTCACTGTGTTGACCGCTAGTTGCCCTAAAAATGTGGAAGGTGAGCGTAATTGTCAAATTGTTAGGTAATGGCGAGCTTTGATGTAGTCTAAAACCTCTGTGACCCTCGTAGATTCTTGTAAACCGGAGAAAGACTCGACTGACTCATTATTCAGCTTTTTCAAGAGCACCTTATCTTCTTTCAACTACTCAAAAATTTGATTGTTTGCCGTTCTCGACTTACTAGTTATTTATCTTTAGATGTAAACATATTGTTTACTATCTCATATTAAAAAAAGAAGTAAGAAATTTCTCCTCGTGCCCCTCTATGTCATCGATTCGAATCATTATGCAGAACATTATGTATGTTTATTTTTGCAAGTAGACCTTCAAATCTTGACTTTTAATTGTTCATTAAATGTTGGAAAGCTTATGTGCGAAATGCCAACTGATTTACTGCATGTTTCCCTTTCAAGAAGATCCTTATTGTCAATTGTTCTTTAATAGAACAACCTAAACATTCTGGTGAATTTTCTTCAATCGTTATTTAAACAAATGACTTATTAATGAAGCTTCCCTTATGTCCTCTTCAAGACTTTGGGATTCGGTAATGAAGCTTCCCTTATGTCAGCGGTCATTACTGGAGGAGTCAATGTAGTTGCCACATTTGTTTCCATTTTTACCGTAGACAAGTTTGGAAGAAAGATATTGTTCATTGAAGGTGGCGCCCAAATGTTTATTTGCCAGGTAAAGATGACATCTATTTTCTTAAAATTTAATTTTACCTTGACTTATTATTTATGGCGTAAAACATGTTAATTCTTTCTCGCTTTTTATCGTATCAGAATTAAGTGTATATATAAATGTTACAACCATTAATTACTTGTAGATTTCTATTGGAGGAATGATTGTTGTAAAGTTTGGACTAAGTGGTGAAGGCTCGTTAACTAAAGCTGAAGCCAATCTCCTCTTATTTTTCATATATGGCTATGTTGCAGCTTATGCTTGGTCTTGGGGTCTATTGGGTTGGTTGGTTCCTAGTGAATTATGTTCGCTTGAAGCTCGATCCGCAGGTCAAGCTATTAATGTTGGCGTGAACATGTTATTTTCTATTTTTCATTGCACAAATTTTTCTCACACTGCTTTGCCATTTAAGTTTGGCCTCTTCTTCTTTTTTGCTGGCTTTGTCCTTATCATGACTATCTTCAAGCCTTGTTCTTGCCTGAGACAAAAAATGTTCCTATTGAAGAAATGAATAGAGTGTGGAAGTCACATTGGTTCTGGGCTAAATTATTTTCTGAAGAAGGTGTTGTTGGTAGGCATGAACACAACACTTCACATTAATGTTTATTAAGGTGTAATTTTCAAATTAGCAAATGATGAATGATAAATGGGTTGTACTACATTTACAATTGTAATTACACACGATAGTGTACTCCATATTTTGTTGTATATTACAATTTATGGTTAAATAAATTTTTAGTCCCCATAAGTTTTAATAGTTTTATTTTAAGTTCTTAAAAAAATATTCTCAACTTTTTAGTCCCTAAATTATTTTTATTCACTTTTAGTCCCTATTTTTAAAAGTTTTTATAAAAAAAATTGATACTTATAGTCCCTATAAAATAAAAATTGGGATTAAAAGTGAATAAACTTCTTTATAAACTAACCTTGAAAGGTCATACATTTGTAGGGACTAATAACATATTTAACCCTACAATGTATATATATAATGTTTGGCTAATTTTTGTATTTTATCTTTTAAGAGATTCATTTTGATCCTTTAAAAAAGTTGGTATTATAGAAAAGTCAAAAGGAATTTTGAGAAGATATTTGTGGATCTGAATTGTAGTCAAATTGGGTTGGATGAGATTATGTTCCAATATATTTTAGATATTGATAATTTTAATGGCAATACTAATTTCACAAACTGAAGAAGTTTAAAGAGGTGGCATGTTGTTGTGAAAGTAATAGAAAATCAGATCCCAATATTGGTTTCAATTCTAATTTCATTAAAGGAAATTAGGAGTTGTTAAAATATTGTATATGCAATTTCATCCAAGAGTTTCATAATAATATGTATATGCCAAAGGGTATAATACTTATGTCATTGAATTGCAACCAAAAAATAATGATGCAAAGTCTTTAAGATTATATAGTTGCATTAGCCCGATTTAACCAAAGTTTTCATTCTCTTGTACTTGGAATAACATAAGTAGGTTTAAGTGATGACTCTTCATCATATGCATATTTTTTTTATTGTTTTTAGTATTATTTATCTTTTATTCATTAGTTCATTTAAGGAGTTATTTGATATATTATGTTAATTTTAGTTCTTTGATTTAAAGAAATATTTATGTTCTTATTTCATTGATTAAGTAGAGATTTTTTTGTAGTTTTACGTTGTTACTTTGTTTTAGTGTAGTGCTGAATTATGGTGAGAAATCAACATCACATGTGTGGAGTATTTCAGCCATACCTGGAGTTGTAGATGTCCAATTGAGTCAAACCAAGTGCAAATGAAAGCTAAGATCCATAGCGACAAATTTCATTAAGACACCGAAACCAAATTCGGACTTAAAAGAGGAGAACAATGCACTAAATGCCAGACATAAGATTTGTATGCTTGAAGGGCGCTCGAGGCGTATTTCCATAATTAATGCTGAAGCTTCTGCCTTTCAGCACCTATAGCGCATTTCAGCGCTGAAGACCTGTTGTTTCGCACCTGAAGCGCGCGACGTACAACAGAACACATTAAAACTCATTTTTCTCACTTTTTAGGAATCTTTGTGACTATTGGGAAGTTTGGAGACTTGTACCCTAGCAGAGAAACTCAGAGACGGTTGTTCTTAACACCATTAGAGGAGTTTTATCAAGAACCATTCATGAATCCTTCTTGTAATTCTTCTTTAATCTCTATCTTTTTTATCTCTCTCATGAGTAACTAAATCCTATTTGTTAGGGATGAGTGTAATGAGATGAAACCCTTATTTTTCTGATTTGATTTCTAGTTACATGAATGAGTTTAATGAATTATTTTTCTCATGTTTGTGCTTATGACTTTTTATTGCTTGATCAACATTAAAATGTTCTACGATTCGTATTTTGAAACGGAAATGGACTTTATGAATGCTTGAGTTGTGAAATTCATGAATTTGTAGTTTAGGGATAGATGCAGGTCATGAAACCAATAAAATTAGTTGAAAGACAATAGTTTAACAAGAGAATTCATGTATGGTAAAACTTAATTCTATTCTTAAATCCACTAAGGAATTAGAGGTTACTTTGGAATTAAATGTGATGTCACTAAAACATTAGGGCAAGAATAATAAAGAGAATTTGGTAAAAATTCAATAAAGGAATTCAGTAACTATGATGAAATTAGACACCAAGTTTGGATACGAAATGAAACTTATCCCAAATATTTTTCTTATTATAAAGGACCAATTTTATTATTTTTGTTAATCTTAAATATTATTTCAATCAATTTGGGAATTTTTTGTTCAATTTTAGTAATTAAATATAATTCATGAGTAAAACGCAATCCTTGAGTTCGACAATCGATATTACCATTTTAATTATCACTTGCAACGATTCAGTACACTTTCTAAAATGCTATCAAGTTTTTGGCGCCGTTGTCGGGGATTGCCATCTCACTATTGAGTTATAATTTAGCTACTTAATTGAAATATTTTGCCCTGCAATAAAATTTTTGTTTTTTATTTTATTTTTACTTTTGAAAAAAAAATAGTTTTCTTGTATTCTCTATTTTTATTTGTTGAGTCTGCTAATATCGTGTGTTAGTGGTTTGTCGCTTCTTTGATTGAGATAGTTATTCGTTGTAGAGCATGTAAGATTGTAATGATGATATTATACTACAATTATATGAAGAGGGTGGTACTTGTCTTATATCTACTATATTACGCATAATTGAGGGACAAATCTTGAGAGATACATTTTTAAAATATAACCCTCACAATGGGCCTCTTAGGCGTGACTTTTGCGGCGGAATACATAGAAATGAAACTTGTCCTAATTATTATGTACCACCACTAGAATATCAAGATCTATTTTTCAAAGAAGTAGAAGAAGACGAGTGTTATATGAAAAATATCAATTAGGAACAAATTCTACCTCCTAAAATTCTATCCAAAGAACCATATGACACGGACTTTCACACCAAGGACGTTTTGGTTGAATTCGTGAAGAATAACATAGTTTCAATTGAAAGATTTGAAAGTCAATGTGAGAGGTTATTTGAGCAAGTGGTTGAGTTTGAGAAAATGGAGGAGAATTTGAAGATTGAAGATGACTTCATTGTTGTGGTAGAAGAAGATAAGCAAGAGAAGAACACGAACAAGGAAAAGAAAAAAGAAGAGATTGATGAAATTCAAGATTTGTCTTGTTCATCAATGTCCAATTGAAAAGGACATGGAAGCAACATCATCTATTTCTCAAGTTCATGGAATTTCTACTGAACACAAAGAAGAAGGATGATGTGTTCTTCTTGTCATATATTCCACCTTGACAATAGTTGAGCGGCAAACTAATGACCATAAAGAAGCGCTTAGTGGGAGGCAACCCTTAGGTAGAGGTAACTTTTATTTTTGCAGTCTTAGTTTTTTTATTTGAATTTACTTTTTTTTTTTAATTGTGTGTAAACGTGCACTATGATGAAGAATTTTTAACAACTTGAAGTTAGTCTTAAACTATTTATTTCAGATTGTGAAATTTAAACTCTATTTATTTGCTCATATCATTGCTCAATTTGATGAGTTTCACTGATGCATGCATTGTTGATTACTCATTGGTTTTCAAAGTCTCACTTTTCATTTTTTTTTTCAAAACTAAATAAATTTTGTAGTGGCAAGTTTGGAATCATTTAGATAGTTCATACTCTCTCTTATTATCCTAGATGTAAGCTTTTGGGCCTAAACACTTTAATTCTTTGTTGTGTGATTATTCAGACATGTGTTATCCCTTCAAAATTTGCACTAATTATGACTTGCATCACTTGTAATTTATGCATACATTGAGGCAATTTTATTTGGTCGTTTGAGCCTTTTTAACTATCATATGCAAATGTTATCCTTTGCTTTCCCCTTTGAGTCTTGCCCTTTTCTTTCGGTTACTAGCCACATTACAAACCAAAGACCTAACTTTAATTACATCACCTTACTTGGAGTTAGGTACGAAATTATTTGTCTTGTCTTGGTAAAATTCAAAGTTTGGGGTTGCTCATGGGATAGAAACCTTTTAAGTTTGGGGTGGTGGTTCTGAAAAAAAAAATCAATCAAAAGAAAAAGAAAGAAAAAAGTCAGTATGTCTATTTTGATAAATAACATTTTTTTTTTGTTCTTTTGTCAATGTTTGAGAATCTCCACAATGAAAAGATGAAGAAAAATATAAAGTGGTAGAATATTTTGAAAATGTATGCCTAAGTTCAAGTAGTAAAGTCTATTATCCCAAAATGTCCTAGCATTACCTAAGTCTCATTACAACCCGAAAGTCCTCCAAAAGTGTATGTGTTTGTCGCATTGTGATTGTTAACTATAATTTTTTCAAGTCTATGGTAGCGTGATGCATGTTCTAGGATTTGAGTGATAAATTCATAATCCTTGCTAAATACTTGAGAGAAATTTTAGTGAGATTGTGTGAAGAGATGGTTGAACTTGATGAATGAATGCTAAAGTATACAAATTGTGTTGTTTTTTTTTTTTTTATAAGAAACCATGGAGCATTTTAAATGTTTTGTAGTAGATGGAACTTTGAGAATTGAGTTTGATTTGAGAAATTGAGTTTAAGTTTGATTTTAACTGTACCAAATCTGAAATTAATTGTTGCTTGGGGAGAAGTAATAGATTAAGATTGGGGTTGTGATGACTCTTCATCATATGCATACTTTTCATTGTTTTTAGTCTTATTTATCTTTTATTCATAAGTTAATTTAAGGAGTTATTTGATATATTTTGTTAATTTTAGCTCTTTTATTTAATGAATTGTTTATATTCTTATTTCCTTGATTAAGTAGAGTTTTTTGTAGTTTTGCGTTGTTACTTTGTTTTAGTGCAGTGCTGAATTTTTGTGAGAAATCAATATGACTTATCCATATCTGGAGTTGTATATGTCCAATTGGAGTCAAACCAAGTGGAAATGAAAGCTAAACTCCATAGTTACAACTTTCATGAAGACACCGAAACCAAATTCAGACTCAAAAAATGGGCACAATGCATTAAACGTCAGACAGAAGATGTTGTGCGCTAGAAGGGCGCCTGAGGCGAATGTCCACAATTAGACGCCTCAGCGCTGAAGACCTTAAAACTCATTTTTATCACTTTTAGGGATTTTTTTTACTATTGGAAAGTTTGGAGACTTGTGCCCTAGCAGAGAAACTCATAGACGATTGTTCTTAAAACCATTGGAGGAGTTTTATCAAGAATCATTCATGAATCCTTCTTATAATTCTTCTTTAATCTTTATCTTATGTCATGAGTAACTAAACCTTATTTGTTAGGGATAAGTGTAATAAGATGAAACCCTTATTTTTCTGATTTGATTTCTAATTATATGAATGAGTTTATGAATTATTTTTCTCATCTTTGTGCTTAAGGCTTTTAATTGTTTGATCAACATTAAAATGTTCTAGATTCATATTTTAAAACGGAAGTGAACTTTACGAATGTTTGAGATGAGAAATTCATGAATTTGTAGTATAGGGATAGACGCATATCATGAAATCAATAAAATTAGTTGCAAAGACAATAGTTTAACAAGAGAATTCTTGTACGATAAGGCTTAATTCTAATCTTAAATCCACTAAGAAATTATGGGTTACTTTGGAATTAAATGTTTTTTCACTAAGACATTAGGGCAAGAAAAATAAAGATAATTATGTAATATTTCAATAAAGGAATTCAGTAACTAGGATCAAATTAGACACCAAGATTGGATTCGAAGGATCAATTTTATTATTTTTGTTAATCTTAAATATTATTTCAATTAATTTGAGAACTTTTTGTTCAATTTTAGTAATTAAATATAATTCGATAGTAAAACGCAATCTTTGAGTTCGAAACTCAGTATTACCGTTTTAATTATCACTTGCAACGATTCACTACACTTGTTGAAACGCTATCACTAAGCTAAGAGGAAAATGTGTTGATAGTCAAGCTATGAAGTTTTTTATGTTCCAAGATGCATATCCTTTAGAGAAAATGGTCAAAGGTCTTCCAAAAGTTAAAAGGTAAATGAGATAGGAAGGTGTTTCAACTTAATGTAACGTGAGAGAGGCTGGAGTACCATGTCTTTGTGGGGATGGTTTTGAAGAGCTTTAGAGCTAGTTTGCTTGACAATTGAGGCATCTCAATAACAATGTATCCCATGCGCATGTCTTTCTTTAGACCTATTAGGAGTGTGAGACCTTTGTGCACCTTGTGTCTAGTCATCAAAGGGATGCAGCATATGTAGATGGAGATAGTTGTATTATTCCTCATATGTTCTTATTTCGTGGTGCCAACAGGGCTCCAACGAGCGATAAAGTTGGAGTGATGATGGAGTTAGGACTTTGCCCTACACTTGATTGACTTTCTATGACATATCATATCTTTCAGAGTGTGCTGGTGAGGACGAGTTTTCATTTTAGATAGGTGTGGCTCATCGAATAGACATATGGTCACTATGGGATGGTTGGTCGTTGATGTTGCTAATATATGGTCATATTATGTTGAGGTGTATGACTAGGAGTCTTGGTTGTTCAGTCATTTGTATTTCTTTTATAATATGTTGTATTTTGCTGTTTGAATTAGTACTTTATACTTTGTTGACACAGTTGTGGGATTATATCTTTTGGAGTATTCCTCAATGAATCTGTCTTCAAGAAGTATCCCTAGAGTTTGGGTGTCTAAGAGGGATGGCTCATAACTTATGTGAACCTCACTTTGATTTATATTAGGTTGTAAAATTTTTGCAACTATAGTCACAAACCTTTATGTATATTCATGTATGTATTTCTCTAAATAGTTTTGTGTTGGATCACATTTTAAAAGTAAATGTGCTATTTTCTCATCATCATTTTTAGAAAAACCTTTTAAAAGAAATATTTAGGAAAATGTACCCCCAATGTTATACCTATATCCTACAATATTTTTTTAAATATTAACTTTATCCTTAAATTTTTTTACTATTTTACAATATGAAATTCATTTTTTTTTCACCATGCAAAGATTTTCGGGCCAAGCAATCTAAGTTTTCCGATACATAAAAGATTTTTGAAAATTACCAGAAAACTTTTTATAAGATTTCTAGTGTAGAAGGTTGAAAAGGTGTGTAACGGGAACTTTTAAAAAAAGTTTTCCAGTACAGAAGATAAAAAACGTAAACTATCGGAAAACTTTTAACAAATTTTCCGGTAAACTCTTCTGTCTTCACAAGTTTTCTAGTACACACCTGCTTTTTTTTCTTTGAATTTTTTTTTAATTATTTATATAAATTTTAACATATATGGATGAACCGCTATTACTATGTGATAAATATGTGTCGATATTACCAACGTTTTTGACACAGATCAGATATGAATAATAATAATTAATATTAATATTGTAAAAACCTATTATTGTGATTAATTATTATGATTAATTATTATAATTTATTTTATATTTTACTTCAGATATTTGATAAACGGAAAGCTATTGTGAATTGGGCTAGGGAGATTGGTATCAAAAATAAAGTGATGGTTATCATCGCTAGATCAGATAAAGAGACAGGAGAGAAAAGGAAGAGGAATAAATTAATATTATGTTGTGACAAAGGAGGAAAATACAAATGTGTTGATAGTTTAACTCGAAATTCAACAAAAAAGTGTGGTTGTTCTTTCAAGTTTAAATTAAAATCATTAAAAGATTATTTAAGAGATGGTTGCATCCTGGGGATGCGACCTTGTACTGCCATGACTTTTTTTTTTGTCATTTAATGAATATTTGTATTTATTATTAATTATGTTTATTATTTTTGAATAATTTAAAAATAATTAAAATATTTAAAAATTCAAAATACTATTATGAAAAAATAATAATAAATTTAATAATATTATAAATTTTAATAATAATAATAATAATAAGAATAATAATTTTAATAATAAAAAGAAAATTATATTAATAAAGTAAAATAAAAATATATTAAATTAAAAGAAAAAAATTCAATAAAAAAAGAAATTACATTTAATTATTATTATTATTATTATTATTATTATTATTATTTTTATTAAGTTTTATTTATTAGATAAGAAAAATAGGAGGGAGTTGTTATAATAATGCGCCAAAAGAGAAGGAAGTTGTTATAATAATTTGTCAAAATAAATAGGAGTACGTTGATTTTAACATGTTATATTATTTTGACAACTCAATCCTATTTTGCTGATAAATTAATACTTAATATTATTTTGTTAACAATTGAGTTATTAGTTATTTAATAAATTTAAAATAATTAAAAAATCAAAATACTATTATTAAAATAAAATAAAACACATTACATTGGAAAAAAGATGCAGTTAAACAAGATAAAGTTGTTAAGAAAATACATTGTTATTTTATCCGCAAAATATCAAGAACACGTTATTTATTTTGACACATTATTATAACAACGTTCTCCTATTTGTTTGTTTTGCCAAATTATTATAACAACTTCCTCCATTTTTGCATATTATTATAACAATTCCCTCCTATTTTTCTTATCTAATAAATAAAAATTAATGAAAATAATAATAATAATAATAATAATCAAATATAATTTCTTTTTTTTTATTGTATTTTTTTCTTTTAATTTAATGTATTTTTATTTTATTTTATTAATGTGATTTTCTTTTTATTATTAAAATTATTATTATTTTTATTATTAATATTATTATTAATATTATTATTATTAATATTATTATTATTATTATTAATATTATTATTAATAATATTATTATTATTATATTATTAAATTTATTATTATTATTTTTTTCATAATAGTATTTTAAATTTTTAAATATTTTAATTATTTTTAAATTATTCAATAATAATAAACATAATTAATAATAAATACAAATATTCATTAAATGGCAAAAAAACAAAACCCACCAGTACAAGGTTGCATCCCCAAGATGCGACCATCTGTTAAAAACAGAAAAACAGCTCATTCAGGTAGTCGCATCCCCAGGTTGCGATCAGCAACTAGGACAAAAATGTATGACAATTCTATTTTTTTTTTTTCAAAGTGGAGTATTTGGGTATTTTTCGAATTAAAAAAAAGGGATATATATATCAAAATCCGAAAAAAAAAAAAAAAACATGTTTATAACTTAACAAAAAAAAAGGAATTAAAAAAAAAAGGAAATAAAAAACTTTCCGAATAACTTGCGGTTTCAATTTTTCTAGTAACAATATAATTTTGTTTTTTTTTTTTTTTTCCGGTAAAGAGGGGTGTTTCGGAAATCTTGAATAAAGTTTTCTTGTAGTTTTGGAAAACTTGAAAAAAGTTTTCTCGAGTATAAATTATGTACCAAAAACTAAAATTTTATTTTTAGAGAAAATGACAACTTTTAATATTTATATGAGAAAAAATATGTCAATTCATCACATTTATAGGGGTAGGAGTTCAATATGGAAGTACAGATAAAATTTCCAAAAATTGGATCAATGACACAATTTATAGAAAAATAATGTCACGGACATAGGAATGAGACCTTACCATTATCAAACATAAGGTATACAACCATTAAGCCAACAACACTATCATATATTAAAAATGTTCATACATATATATATAATCACCAATATTTTAGAAATATCTCACAATCCCCACCATTTTCAAAATATACTTAGTCCCATAATTTTAGAAATATCATGGTTTCAGGTAATGATATCTTACGATTTAAACCATTACTTAGTAAGTTGTGGTTTTCACTTATCCCAAATAGATATAATCACCAATATTTTAGAAATATCTCACAATCCCCACCATTTTCAAAATATACTTAGTCCCATAATTTTAGAAATATCATGGTTTCAGGTAATGATATCTTACGATTTAAACCACTACTTAGTAAGCTGTGGTTTTCACTTATCCCAAATAGATTGGTAGACAAGCTTTGAACCAGTTTTTCATTAAAACAAGTGTGCACAACTTACACATGAAATCTCGATACTATCAAAAGAGTTATAAAGATGACACGTTTGATAAGGTCTTGTGTCATGTACCCTTTTGATGAGAATTTAAGAGTCAAACCATTTAACTCTTTGAAAAGGCCTCACTTCATCCTCACATAGGTAGACTATATCAAAAATACACCCATAATATGTATTTCAGCAAATTCATGCTATATGTCTATTAAGAATAAAAACTCAACCTTCCAACTTTGTACTTATGGTCCAAGTACTTTTAACCTTTGATATGTATTTATATTCAAGTACTTACAATCACTCTAATAGTGTAACTTCATCATTAAACTCAAGACTTGATGTTACCTAATTGTGAGCTGATTTTTCACCATTAATGATTAATTAGATATGAGCTTGAGTCTTGTAAGACCCATAATTTTAAAGTATACTTTATGTATTTTAGTGTATATTGGTATTGAACTCGGAGGCTTTTTAGCCAAAGTTATTAATATTTTAGAGTTTATATGACCAAAAAGATATTTGATGCCCGATTAAAATTACTCGTCGATAAATAAATTAATTTAAGTACGGTGAATCCTTTACGAAGAATTTAATGCCTTATGGGTGAAATAGTAATTTTAATAAATATCTAGATATTTAGAGATATTTGTTAAAAGTAATTTATATAATATATATATATATATATATATATATATATATATATATATATATATATGTTTGTGTGGAGGGAAAAGGAAAGGAAATAGAAAGAAAAGAAATAGAAAGGAAGGAAAAAGAAAGAAAGGAAAAGGGAAAGAAAGAAAAGAAAGAAAACCATCTTCTTCATCTACCTCGCGTGAACCATTCTTCCTCCTTCTTCCATTTTCATTTTCGCTTCTTCCTTTTACTCAAGAATATAAACCCAAGGCTTAGTGAGTGTGAAAGAGAAGATTTCTCAGCTTCATACTTCCTCGTTGTTTCGAAAACAAAGAAAAACGGTGTTAGGGATTTCAAAACCGTCAAACACAAAACTTCCCGTTTCATCTAGATCTAAGCTTCGTTTCGCAAAAAGATAGAAGGGAAAGTTGTTCACTACCATGCTACGGTGCTAGGGAACCAACCTTGGAAGCGACGTTGCAAGCGGAGATTTTACCGAATTTACTCGTGGTACCGGAATCGCGCGTTAAAGCTAACGAGAAGGTAAGGGCTCCTTCCAAACTTCTAGTTTCCATTTAGGGACTTATATGTGGTTGTGTGGAAAAGAATTTTGTTAGGGTTAAAGTGTTGATGTGGGGAAAATGAATTTAAGGCTTATGGGTAAAATCTTAGAGTTAGGTTTTGGTGATATTGATGAATGTTTCGCAGAAAATGAATTTAACCCATTGGTGTATGAATTTGAGTAAATGAAGTTTGACGTGTTCATAATTCATGCTTATTAAATTTGATATGTGTATGGTTGGATTTTGTGGTGAAATGAATTGATGTGTTCTGGTGTGAATCGTGGATGGAATTTGATAATATGTTTGAGTTTATTTTGTGTGGAATTTGAAAACCATTAGAGTTAAACGAGTATTAAGAATGGGGAATCTCTTAATGTCTTGTTTACTTAATGTTTGTTTTGAAAATCGTTTAAGTTAAATGAGTATTAAGAATGAGGAATCTCTTAATGTCTTGTTTTACTTAATGTTTGTTTTGGAAAATCGTTTAAGTTAAATGAGAATTAAGAATGGGGAATCTCTTAATGTCTTGTTTACTTAATGTTCGTTTTGAAAATCGTTTAAGTTAAATGAGTATTAAGAATGGGGAATCTCTTAATATCTTGTTTACTTAATGTTTGTTTTGGAAAATCGTTTAAGTTAAATGAGAATTAAGAATGGGGAATCTCTTAATGTCTTGTTTACTTAATGTTCGTTTTGAAAATCGTTTAAGTTAAATGAGTATTAAGAATGGAGAATCTCTTAATGTCTTGTTTACTTAATGTTTGTTTTGGAAAATTGTTTAAGTTAAATGAGAATTAAGAATGGGGAATCTCTTAATGTCTTGTTTACTTAATGTTTGGCTTTAACACAGGGGCTTAATTATTCATCAGTCGATTTCCCAATCGATTGATTCAAGCCCAGAGTTCAGTTTTCACTAAAACCCTTCATCCAAATCGATTGACTCAGTGGAAATTCTTATTTTGAGTTAGATGATCGATTGTTCAATTGGTTCATCAATGGATTGGCCAGTTGTTTATTACTTGATTGATTTAAGACTTATTTTGACTTCATTTTCATTTGGCAAGTATTATATGAACTTTTAGCATATGGAAAATCCTTTTAAGGTGCATGCTTAGTGGAAAGGTTATTTTGTGCATTCAAAAACTTAAATGTTATGTGTTAACTGTTAATTTCGGTTGGTGACCCTTTACAACTATTGTGGAAATCTGGGCTTTGCCCTCAGATGAGAGTCAGGACAATCCTACCGGTTCGTACCCTGTGGATGGGAATGTAGACGGGAATGTCTGACTGGAGCTATGTTAGGAGGATCTCACGGAGCGCGTGGAGATCACTCAGGGTGTATAGTTTTTTGTTGGTAGAATGATTAGATTAGGTTGATGTATAGGGACTAGACGTCTTTCTTTTTGGGTTGTGATTATTTTATTTTGGAAGGATGTACCTATACTAATATTGTCTGTTGACATTTTATTACGATGGGGTCCATGAACCACTTTTTGATGTGTAAAAACTTTGGATTCGTATTTCAAAAACTATTCCGCTGCTTGTGAATTTTGTTGACTTATTTGTCGTTGTGTCACGACTTAAATATTTATCCAAAAGTATTTCCTTATTTATTTTCTTTGTTTTATGAATTTGTTTTGAAAAAAAAAAATACACTCGCGCTGTTAAAAATCGGGGTGTTACA
>NC_021160.2:33050813-33052546 GCF_000331145.2 Cicer arietinum | reverse complement strand
TGTGGAAAAATGTAGGGAAGTTGAGGATATGAAGAATAAGAGGGCTAGCCGAGGAGGGAATTTTAGTGCAGGAGGGCCTAGTCGGGTGAATTACCAGAACAACAAGGGGAAACAAGTTGCTAAACCTTATGATCGACCACGAACTAACAACGGTGGGCAGAATCGCCCAGGGAACCAGAATTTCGGGAGACAATTGGGACGAGTGGTTCGATGTTTCCGATGTGGGGAAGAGGGACATTATGCTAACGCTTGTACCCCTAATGCTCTCACCTGCTACAATTGTCAGAAGCCATGACACATGGCAAAGGATTGCACGACTCCAAAGGTAGAACCAGTTGTGAATGTAATTAGGGCTACTCGTCCTACTGCTAGAGGACGCATTTATTGTGTAAGTGCTGAAGATGGGAATCCATCTGGCAATCTGATTCAACGTGACTGTGAGATTGCAGGTAACACTCTAACTGCACTTTTTGATTCGGGGGCAACCCATTCCTTCATTGCTATGGATTGTGTGAATCGTTTGAAGTTATTTGTGTCTGCCTTACCTTTTTATTTGGGTGTTTCCCCACCTGCTAAGGACAGTAAATTCTGCATGTTTACATTGTCAAATAACTATTCAGAATAGGGATTTCTTGGTTAATTTGATTTGTTTACCTCTACAATCACTCGAGGTCATTCTCGGTATGGATTGGATGTCTTACCATTATGTGATCTTGGATTGTGCTCGTAAATTGGTTCTTTTTCCTGAACCAGGCGTTGTTAAGTATCTAGCCGCCAACAGACTCCGAGTGTCGCTAAGAGAAGGAACTCATGAGTTTTTGTCTCTGGCTAATGTGGAGGCAAAGATAAATGTGGACATAGAAGATGTGATGCTCGTCAATGAGTACCAGGACGTATTTCCAACAGAAATTCCAGGATTGCCACCGGTAAGATAAGTGGAATTTTTCATTGATTTGCACCCAGGAGTCGGACCTATTTCAATGGCACCGTATCGAATGTCGCCATTGGAATTAAATGAGCTCAAAAGCCAAATTGAAGACTTGTTGGAGAAGAAATTTATTAGACCAAGTGTATCACCATGGGGAGCTCCAGTTTTGCTAGTTAAGAAGAAGGACGGAAGCTCGCGCTTATGTGTGGATTACAGACAGCTTAATAAGGCAACTATTAAGAATCGTTATCCTTTGCCACGCATCGATGATTTAATGGATCAATTGAGAGGGGCCGCGATATTTTCGAAGATTGACTTGAAGTCGGGTTACCATCAGATTTGAGTAAGTGAAAGAGATATTCAGAAAACTGCTTTCAGAACCCGTTACAGACATTATGAATATCTCGTTATGCCGTTTGGGGTTACCAATGCACCAGCAATTTTCATGGACTACATGAACAGAATCTTTAATCCATCCCTTGACAAGTTTGTTGTGGTGTTCATTGATGATATATTAATTTATTCGAGAACCGAAGAAGAGTATGGAGAACATTTACGGCAAGTTCTTGAGATTTTACGCGAGAAGCAATTGTATGCCAATCTGTCAAAGTGTGAATTTTGGCTAGAAAAAGTGAATTTCTTGGGACATGTGATATGCAAGGAAGGAATCGTTGTAGATCCGGCTAAGATTGAGGCGGTTCTTGCTTGGAAACAGCCTCAGACTGTCACTGACATACGGATTTTCGTAGGATTGGCAAGGTACTACAGGAGGTTTATTGAAGGTTTTGCTAAGATTGTGGCTCCA
>NC_021160.2:33031742-33050756 GCF_000331145.2 Cicer arietinum | reverse complement strand
GAAGTGTGAGGAAAATTTTCAGTTACTAAAGAGAAAATTGACGACCTCACTAGTATTGGTATTACCGCAATCAGAAGAGCCCTATGAAGTTTATTGTGATGCATCTCACCAAGGTTTGGGATGTGTTCTGATGCAACACAAGAAAGTTGTAGCTTATGCCTCAAGGCAATTGAAGATTCATGAGAGAAACTATCCTACTCATGATTTGGAGCTTGCTGATATTGTTTTTGCATTGAAGATCTGGAGGCACTATTTATATGGGTGCACGTTCACAGTGTTCAGTGACCATAAAAGTTTGAAATATTTGTTTGATCAGAAGGAATTGAACATGCGCCAGAGACGATGGATGGAGACTCTCAAGGATTTTGATTTCACACTGCAGTACCACCCTGGGAAGGCCAATGCAATGGCAGAAGCGTTGAGTAGAAGAAGTGTCTCGGTGTCTTCAACAATTATGGCTAGACAACAAGAGTTGTGGGAAGCTTTTAGAGATCTACACTTGAACGTAGAGTTTGCACCAGGAATTTTGAAATTCGGAATGATTAAGATTTCGAGTGGACTACTTGAAGACATTGTAAATTCTCAAGATGACGTCTTAATTCAAGAGAAGAGGAACCTAATAGTGCAAGGGAAGACAACTGAGTTTAAGATTGGATCAGATAATATTTTGCGATGTAATGGTAGGATTTGTGTACCAGGAATTACAGATATGAGGAAAACAATTTTAGAAGAGGCTCATAAGAGTAAGTTGAGCATTCATCCTGGAGCAACAAAGATGTATCAGGATTTGAGGCAGAATTATTGGTGGCCAGGAATGAAGAAACATGTAGCGGAGTATGTATCAACTTGTCTAACTTGTCAGAAAGTGAAGGTGGAACATCAGCGACCTGTTGGGATGTTGCAACCTTTAGATATACCTGAATGGAAGTGGGACAGCATTTCCATGGATTTTATAACTGGATTTCCAAAAACAAGGAGAAAGAATGATTCTATATGGGTGATAGTGGATCGACTGACTAAATCCGCACACTTTTTGCCAGTAAGGACCACCTATAAGGTAAATCAGTTAACAGAGATCTACATTGCTGAAATTATGAGATTACACAGAGTACCATCGAGTATTGTATCAGACCGTGATCTGAAGTTCACATCGCATTTTTGGGGAGCATTGCACGAAGCGTTGGGAACGAAACTACGATTGAGTTCAGCTTACCATCCACAAACGGATGGACAGACTGAAAGGACAAATCAGTCCCTGGAAGATCTATTGAGAGCATGTGTATTAGATGATAGAGGAAGTTGGGATGATGTACTTCTGTTGATTGAGTTCACCTACAACAATAGTTTCCACGCAAGTATTGGAATGGCACCATACATGGCTTTATATGGGCGCAAGTGTCAAACGCCCTTGTGTTGGAATAAGGACGGCGAAAGTATGATTGTCGGACCAGAGATGGTACAACAGACTACAGCTAAGGTAAAGAAGATCAAGGAGAAAATGAAGACTTCACAAGATCGTCAGAAGAGTTACGCGGACAAGCGTCGCAGACTTTTAGAATTCGAACAGGGCGACCATGTATTTCTAAGAGTCACACCTACTACTGGAGTTGGTAGAGCCTTGAAATCGAAGAAGTTGACTCCGAAATTCATTGGACCATATCAGATTTTTGCACGAATTGGACCTGTTGCTTATCGGATTGCATTGCCTCCGATACTGTCCAATATTCATGACGTGTTTCATGTGTCACAATTGAGGAAATATCTTGCAGATCCATCTCATGTGATCGAACCAGACACAATCCAACTAAAGGACAACTTGTCATTCGAAGTACCACCTGTGAGAATTGATGACAGGAAGATTACGCGATTGATGACCAAGGATGTTTCGTTGGTCAAGGTGATTTGGAACCCAATTACTGGAGATGCGACTTGGGAACTGGAGAGCAAGATGAGAGAACAACACCCAGAGTTATTTATCGACGCATAGTTTCGAGGACGAAACTAATTTTAGGGGGTAGTAATGTAAGACCCATAATTTTAAAGTATACTTTATGTATTTTAGTGTATTTAGGTATTGAACTCGGAGGCTTTTTAGCCAAAGTTATTAAGATTTTGGAGTTTATATGACCAAAAAGATATTTGATGCCCGATTAAAATTACTCGTCAATAAATTAATTAATTTAAGTACGATGAATCTTTTACGAAGAATTTAATGCCTTATGGGTGAAATGGTAATTTTAATAAATATCTAGATATTTGGAGATATTTGTTAAAAGTAATTAATATATATAAATATATATATATATATATTATATATATGTGTGTTTGTGTGGAAGGAAAAGGAAAGGAAATAGAAAGAAAAGAAATAGAAAGGAAGGAAAAAGAAAAAAAGGAAAAGGGAAAGAAAGAAAAGAAAGAAATTCATCTTCTTCCTCTGCCTCGCGTGAACCATTCTTCCTCCTTCTTCCATTTTCATTTTCGCTTCTTCCTTTTACTCAAGAATATAAACCCAAGGCTTAGTCAGTGTGAAAGAGAAGATTTCTCAGCTTCATACTTCCTCGTTGTTTCGAAAACGAAGAAAAACAGTGTTAGGAATTTCAAAACCGTCAAACACAAATCTTCCCATTTCATCTAGATCTAAGCTTCGTTTCGCAAAGAGATAGAAGGGAAAGCTGTTCACTACTACGCTACGGTGCTAGGGAACCAACCTTGGAAGTGACGTTGGAGCGGAGATTTTACCGGATTTACTCGCGGTACCGGAATCGCGCGTTAAAGCTAACGAGAAGGTAAGGGCTCCTTCCAAACTTCTAGTTTGCATTTAGGGACTTATCTGTGGTTGTGTGGAAAAGAATTTTGTTAGGGTTAAAGTGGTGATTTGGGGAAAATGAATTTAAGGCTTATGGGTAAAATCTTAGAGTTAGGTTTTGGTGATATTGATGAATGTTTCGCGGAAAATGAATTTAAACCATTGGTGTATGAATTTGAGTAAATGAAGGTTGACGTGTTCATAATTCATGCTTATGAAATTTGATATGTGTATGGTTGGGTTTTGTGGTGAAATGAATTGATGTATTTTGGTGTGAATCGTGGATTGAATTTGATAATATGTTTGAGTTTGTTTTGTGTGGAATTTGAAAACCATTAGAGTTAAACGAGTATTAAGAATGGGGAATCTCTTAATGTCTTGTTTACTTAATGTTTGTTGTGAAAATCGTTTAAGTTAAATGAGTATTAAGAATGGGGAATCTTTTAATGTCTTGTTTACTTAATGTTTGTTTTGAAAATCGTTTAAGTTAAATGAGTATTAAGAATGGGGAATCTTTTAATGTCTTGTTTACTTAATGTTTGTTTTGAAAATCGTTTAAGTTAAATGAGTATTAAGAATGGGGAATCTCTTAATGTCTTGTTTACTTAATGTTTGTTTTGAAAATCGTTTAAGTTAAATGAGTATTAAGAATGGGGAATCTCTTAATGTCTTGTTTACTTAATGTTTGTTGTGAAAATCGTTTAAGTTAAATGAGTATTAAGAATGGGGAATCTCTTAATGTCTTGTTTACTTAATGTTTGTTGTGAAAATCGTTTAAGTTAAATGAGTATTAAGAATGGGGAATCTCTTAATGTCTTGTTTGCTTAATGTTTGTTGTGAAAATCGTTTAAGTTAAATGAGTATTAAGAATGGGGAATCTCTTAATATTTCTGTTTGCTTTAATGTTTGTTGTGAAAATCGTTTAAGTTAAATGAGTATTAAGAATGGGGAATCTCTTAATGTCTTGTTTACTTAATGTTTGTTTTGAAAATCGTTTAAGTTAAATGAGTATTAAGAATGGGGAATCTTTTAATAGCTGCATTTGCTTAACGATTGTTTTGGATGGAGTCAGTATATGCTCATGCATTTTCATTCTTTTTGTAAATCGTGCAGACCCGTGATAGGTGGCACCTTGATAAATAATACTTTGGCCTGTGATAGGCGGTACATTTATAATTTACGTTTTTGTAAACCGTGCAGACCCCTGATAGGTGGCACCTCGGTAAACGGTACGGGCCCGTGATAGGCAGTACGTTTACGATTTACGCTTTTTTGTAAATTGTGCAGACCTGTGATAGGTGGCACCTTGGTAAATAGTACTTTGGCCTGTGATAGGCGGTACATTTACAATTTACGTTCTTTTTAGTAAACCGTGCAGACCCGTGATAGGTGGCACCTCGGTAAACGATACGGGCCCGTGATAGGCAGTACGTTTATGGTTTACGCTTTTTAGTAAATCGTGCAGACCAGTGATAGGTGGCACCTCGGTAATTGGTACTTTGGCCTGCGATAGACGGTACAATTATGATTTACGGCCCTTCGAGGAGGGTTTTGGGTTGGAATTCCGAGTCCATGCATTTTGGCATATACGCATTGCATTAGGGTGCTTGACACACGAGTCGTGTTTGATTCAAGTGTATGATTGAGTGTTTGAACTTGAGATGTCATTGTGATTGTGATGATTGTACTAAGTGTCTATGTTTTGGAATAAATTGTGTGTAAGTGAAATTGATTGTAAAACTGTTTCGAAACTCAAGTTGTCGTGGTAATTGTGTGGTAATTGTTAAGTGTTATGTTTTGGTGTTGTGTGTGAATGCGATTGCATTAGTTTATGTAGTTTTAAGAAAAACATGCAGGGAAATCGATTCTTTTAAAAGCTATTTCCTCAAAAATCGATTTGGCAATCGATTGGCTTCATTACAGGAGCTCGGCCATTTTGACAAAATCGGTTTGGCAATCGATTGGCTTCATTACAGGAGCTCAGCCATTTTGACAAAATCGATTTGGCAATCGATTGGCTGCATTACAGGAGCTCAGCCATTTTGACAAAATCGATTTGGAAATCGATTGGCTTTAACACAGGGGCTTAATTATTCATCAGTCGATTTCCCAATCGATTGATTCAAGCCCAGAGTTCAGTTTTCACTAAAACCCTTCATCCAAATCGATTTCCCAATCGATTGACTCAGTGGAAATTCTTATTTTGAGTTAGATGATCGATTGTTCAATTGGTTCATCAATGGATTGGCCAGTTGTTTATTACTTGATTGATTTAAGACTTATTTTGACTTCATTTTCATTTGGCAAGTATTATATGAACTTTTAGCATATGGAAAATCCTTTTAAGGTGCATGCTTAGTGGAAAGGTTATTTTGTGCATTCAAAAACTTAAATGTTATGTGTTAACTGTTAATTTCGGTTGGTGACCCTTTACAACTATTGTGGAAATCTGGGCTTTGCCCTCAGATGAGAGTCAGGACAATCCTACCGGTTCGTACCCTGTGGATGGGAATGTAGACGGGAATGCCTGACTGGAGCTATGTTAGGAGGATCTTACGGAGCGCGTGGAGATCACTCAGGGTGTATAGTTTTTTGTTGGTAGAATTATCAGATTAGGTTGATGTATAGGGACTAGACGTCTTTCTTTTTGGGTTGTGATTATTTTATTTTGGAAGACTGTACCTATACTAATATTGTCTGTTGACATTTTATTACGATGGAGTCCATGTACCACTTTTTGATGTGTAAATACTTTGGATTCGTATTTCAAAAACTATTCCACTGCTTGTGAATTTTGGTGACTTATTTGTCGTTGTGTCACGACTTAAATATTTATCCAAAAGTATTTCCTTATTTATTTTCTTTGTTTTTATGAATTTGTTTTTGAAAAAAAAAATACACTCGCGCTGTTAAAAGTAGGGGTGTTACAAGTCTCATCCACAATTATGTCTTCAACACCATGTCCTTTGTCACACCTTTCGTCAAATGACCTGCAAAATTATTTTCAGTTCTTACAAACACTATGGATTTTACTCCATTTAAAATTAAATCCTTTACATAGTTATGTCTAAAACCAATATGTTTAGATTTTCCATCATATACTTGGATATATGCTTTGGATAGTGTAGATTGACTATCACAATGTATGGATATCGGTGCCATTTGCTTTGATCAAATTTGTATCTCATACAACAAATTTTTTAGCCATTCAGCCTCTTAACTACCTACAACTAGGGCAATGACCTCTGCAGCCATGGTGGAGTCAGCAATGCAAATTTGTTTCTTTGATCCCCAAGAAACTGCACCTCCACCAAGATTGAAGATCCATCCACTAGTGGAAGCATGATCTTCAACATAATTTACCCATCTAACATCTGCATATTCTTCCAAAACTGATTGATATCCATTATAGACTAAACTATAGTTAATTGTTCCTTTCAAATATTTTAATATAATGTCAATGTTCTTTAATTGGATTGCTTGTATACCGACTTAATCTACCAACAACATATGCTATATCAGGTCTGGTACTAGTCATGGCATACATTAAGCATCTGATTGCCTTTGAATAATCTAGTTGTGCCACACGACATCCTTTATGTGGTTGTAAACTAACATTTTGATCAAATGGGGTAGAAACAGGTTTGCAATTAAATTGATCAAATTTCTTTAGCACTTTCTCAATATAGTGAGATTGGGATAAAACAATACTTACACCATCTCTTATGATTTTAATTCCTAAAATCACATTTATTCACCTAAATCTTTCATATCAAAATTTTTTGATAAGAAAGTTTTAGTTTTTTCGAACTCATCTCAAATGGTGCCAAAGATTAACATATTATCCACATATAAACAAATCATAACACCATTTTCATTGTGAAATTTACTTTAATACACTTGTCAGATTCATCTATTTTGTATCCATTCGAAAACACAACTTGATCAAACTTTTGGCGCCATTGTTTAGGTGTTTGTTTTAACCCATATAAAGATTTAGTCAATTTACACACTTTATGGTCTTGTCCTTTGATGACAAATCCATCAGGTTGTTTCATATACACTTCTTCATCTAACTCTCCATTTAGAGAAGCAATTTTAACATCCATTTGATCGATTACAAACTTATAGATAAAAGCTAGTGCCAAAAGGACTCTTATGGATGCAATTCTTGCAACAGGTGCATAAGTATCAAAGTAGTCGATACCTTATTTTTGTGTACACCTCTTTGCAACAAGTCTAGCTTTGAATTTATCAATGGTACCATCAACTTTCATTTTCTTCTTAAAAATCCATTTACATTTATTGATTTGGATCTAGGTGGGTCTACTAATTTCCAAGTTTTATTCCCCATAATTGAGTTCATTTCCTCTTGGATGACTTCTTTCCAAAAGGAAGAGTCTAGAGACATTATTGCCTCTTCATATGTGTTTTGGTCATTCTCTAAATTATAGCAAATTGATTCACAACTGTTAATAGAATCATTTGTACTTTCTACAAGGAACATAAAGAACTCTAGTCCATAACTTTTCTCTTTTCTGGCTCGTTTACTTCTTCTAGATTTTGAACATGTCAAACGATCATTATTAGATACATTATTTTCTAGACTTTATACACTAAAACAAACAATTTCCTTAGGATATGGAATTGAGTTAAATCTATTTTTTGAAAAATGGCATCCCTTGACTCAATCGCTATGTTAATAGGATATGAGTCATTAATTCAATAACCATAAATCTATATGCTTTACTATTTTTAGCATAGCCCAGAAATACACTTTATATTCCTCTTTCTCTCAATTTCTTTCTTTTTGGTTCAAGAACCTTAACACTTTCTCTACAGCCTCAAACTTTTATATAGTTAAGATTGAGTTTTCTTTTCTTCCAGAGTTCATATAGGGCTATCTTGTTCCTTTTATTAGGAACTTACTTAGCAAATAAGATGCAGTTAGCATGACTTCACCCTCAATAACCTTTAGATAAACCAGAATATGATATGATAACATGACATTCACCATTTCTTCTAATACCTTGTTTTTCCTTTATGCAATTCCATTTTGTTGTGGGGAATATGGTGTTGTTGTTTGATGCACAATACTAGTGGACTCAATATACTCAGGATGATAGAGCTCTCCTCCCCTATCACTTCTAAAACACTTAATAAAAGTTTCATGTTGAAGTTCTACTTGTGCTTTAAATATTTTCAATTTGTCTAAAACTTCATTCTTAGAGTGCATTAAATAAACATAACAGAATCTAGTGCAATCATCAATAAAAGTGACAAAATACTTTTCACCACCAATTGTAGGCCAACCATATAATTCGCATACATTAGAGTGAATTAAATCTAATACCGAACTTCTTTCAACTCTTTTAAAAGGTTGTCTTGTGATTTAGTTAGCATGCAAGTAGCACATGAATTTGAATTTTTATTAAAAGTCATAATTAAATTTGATTTCATCATATCATTCAATTTTCTAAAGTTAACATGTCCTAGTCGCATATGCCATAAATCACAAGACTCAACGATATAAGCATAAATCATATTATTATTATAGTTACTAAAAACATTACATTTGAACATATTCTCACAATGGTAACCATTCCCTACAAACATCCCTTTAGAGATAAAAAATTTATCTCCCTCAAATACACATTTGAAATCGAAATTATTAAGTAAAGGTACAAAAATCAAGTTATTCCTAACATTAGGAACATAAAATACATCTTTAAGAGAAAGTGATTTTCTAGAAGTGAATTCAATCTCCACTATTCCTTTTCCTTTGACTTGGACAGTTGAGGCATTTTCCATGTACAAAACACTTTCATCTTCATTAATGGTCTTAAATAGTTCTTTGTTTCTGCACACATGACGGGTAGCACCAGAGACTATCCACCAAGATTCAACATCTTCAGTCATGTTGAGTTCAGAAATGACAACAAAAAGATTATCTTTTGTTGCACTTGAATTCTTCTCTTTGTTCTTCCTTTTCAAGAACCTACACTCATTTTTAAAGTGTCTTGTTTTTTACAATGATATCAACTTCCTTTTCTTTTGTTTCTTTGTTCATCATTACTACTGTATTTTTCATGTGATTTATCAAAATCTCAATTTATTTTCTTAAATGTTTTGCTTGAATTTCCTTTTTCCATTACATAGAAATTTTCATGAGAAAAATAGTTTTTAGTATCCTCTTAATTACCCAATTGCTCAAGATATATGTACTATTTCTTATGTTTCATATATTTTTTGGAATATTTCCACGAAGGTGGAAGTTTGTCTATTATAAAGGATATAATAATGGTTTCATCCATGTGTATCTGATTTTGTTTGTAGTTATCAAAGATGTGTCCAATCACATGTATTTGTTTCATTACTGATTTATTATCAACCATTTTATACTTATTGAATTGAGAAACAAGAAACTCTTTAGTTGTAGCGTCTTCTTGCATGTATCTTGACTCTAATTTCTCCCATAGTTCCTTTGCAAAAATGCTACTTTGATATATATCGAACAAAGAGTCAGACATACGTTGAGAATATAGCCCATGCATATATAATCATCATTGTCCCACTTCTGCTTTTCTCTTGTTTCTGCTAATGTTTCCACTTCCTTCTCTAGTGGTCTTGTGGTGTTCAAAACATACACCACTTTCAAAGTTGTAAGAAAGAATTTCATCTTATTCTGCCAACGGATAAAATTTCCTCCATCCAATTTCTCCAACTTCACAAAATTAGAAGTCATTTCTGAGTGGTGCAGCCATTGATTGAAAATAAAATCGAACCTAAAGATTGTTGGATCTGTTGGTGTCAATTGCTGTAAGACTTTAATAATAAAGTTGTTGATGAAGATTATATGTAGTAAATTCCAAAGGATGATGTTACACTAGCCTTTATGTTCGATTCGCCCCCACCAATCGGATGCAAATGAGATGAACAATAAATCTCCTTTTGGGTACTTTAAAAAATCTTAGTGTGATTTGCACTAAAATACCAAGAGTATCTTTCAAAAGAATGTTTCTTATGCATTATAGAAGAATAGGATGACTTATAATATAAAATGGATGAGACAAAGTGGATAGTAATAACCAAATTTTCGTATTCTATTCAGTCCAAAATGACAATTTATAGAAAAATAATGTCACTTAACAAAGAGATATTTTTTATAAGCGGAGCAGTTAGAATATAAATATGAATACACCCAATTTGGAAAATTTTCAGTCATAAATTTTCATTCATTAAGGTTATTTGAAGTTTTGCTATCTCTCAAATAAGTCTACTAGAAAGAAATATCAGATAGTTTCTACAAACTACAGAACAACAGGGTACCATCAAAATAATCTTAGTAAAAAAAATGTGTTTCTAGTTATGAGTTGCTTGCAATTTCGTCCATAGGTCCCTGAATTGAAAGAATTTTGGACTAATGAATCAATATGTATATCTCCAAAGTCGTTTGAGAAGGTAAACCTAAAAAAAAATCAATTTTGTAACTAGACATCCAAGTATGCAGCGAAGTTCCATTCGTCAAAATTGGTTGCGGCTTGTTACTAAACTCACTTTCTACATTTTCTCTATCTATATCAAGTAATGCTCTTGTCCATACTCGCGTACAATCACAGGCACACTTGTAGAAGGGATCTGCAACAAAAACAATGGATAAAAGACTGAAACTAGGAATATAAGCAAAAGAAGAATTAATGAGAGTGAGGATGCAAACAATTTCAGTTGAACACCTTGTTCATCAATGAAAAAAAAAACTACCTTGTTCATCAAGAAATCTATTGCATTTAAGAGTTATGGACCCAAAGGATTAGTTGTGCACGTGTATAGCACAAGTGTATTTTTCAAGTAAAATTATAAATTGCTTTTAAAAAAACCCATAAACGAAGTTAGCTTCTCTGCTGCTGCAAAAAATGAGCTAAGTAGAAGTTGCATAATTTCAATAGAGTAACACAAAGGATAAACAAAAAATTTCTACATTTTACACTGATCAACTTACCATTCCATGATCCGTAACAATAACTGAGACATAATCTGAAGGTGTAACATCATACCTGTCAATCAAAATAAAATCAGTCAATCTAATTTTGGACAGCATTTTAACTTCACATAATTGGAATATCTAAATCTTACATTAAATTCAAAAGCTGCAAATTCTTTTCAGTTGTCCAATTGTCCAGATAATTGACATCCATTCTTCCAGGAACCGTGGCTACATCCCCTGGGTCACCTGTACGTAATTTTAAGTTTGTTAAATTTCAATGCCATCGGTATTTTCAAATAGGGCTGCATTATTGCTTGACATAGGTGGAAAGACCAACATTAACAGGCTGATGCTCAAACTTACCTATTTCATTGCAACATATCGAATCAAGTAGCACCCTTTCATGAAACTTAAAAGCTTCACAACAGATTAATACAGGAACACGAAATGCATGAGCCACCATTGCAACACATGCCGTCCCAACCCTTGAAAGTACAGTTCCATTAGACAGAACAGCAGAAGCTCCAAGAAAAACTTTTGTGACCTCGTGCATGATATAAGAAACAGCATTTATATGAGTATATGTACAACTCAAGCCCTTGGCCATAAGCCTTGTAAGTAAGGCCTGACTTTCAAGCTTTGGCCGTGAGTCTATCACCACAACTCGGAATCGTTTCCCAAGATCATGGGCATATAAGAGAATCATCTCAACAACACTAGACAGACCATATGTGAGAAGAACATCTCCATCCCTAACTTTGGTAGCAGCATGTCCAACAATCACCTTATCCGCAATAATTATTTTTTCATGAATGAATCGGTCAATATCAGAACAAAGAGCTGCTTTTGCCTCCGCATCAGTATGACTTAAGGGCAACTTGGCAATACGACTCTTCACAAACCTAATCGCATTGCCCATGCTAATAGAAAGAGGTCTGCATTCACTAATAAATGAAATATAACTGCTGATTTTTGTAGTTAAATCCCTAAAAAATACTTTTTCAGGCGGAGTGGAGTAGTCTATAATGGCTTCTTGAAGCGCTCTAAGCATTTCAATACAACGAGCATTAACCCCTGATATATCTCCGGCCATATAACGTAATCCAACCTGAAAATTAAGTAAGCTCATGATGTACCTAAATTTGTCACATCAAACATAAACAGAACTCACAGACAAAAGAACCATTTTTTTCTAAATTTTCTACACAAAAGGCTAATGTGAGAATGATGAGATCTTTAAAGGATTGAATTCATAATTGTAACCAACCTTACAAAATTTCAAAAAGAGTACCTTAAACACAGCAGGATGCACTGAGTCAAGTTGGAAAAGCTTTGACTCAAGATTAGCAAGTTGAGGGCCATGTTCATATTGAGGCAAATGCCGAAATAATTCAACTCTGTTTCTTGCTTCAGTTTGATTTACTAATGCGCGCCTTTTAGCCTTTTCTACTCTGTTTTCATCATCAAATTGCATTCGTTGAGGAGGAGCATCTTTTTTCCTATCTTTCTCCAAAGGACGATTTCCAGATTTCTTATCATTAGTGACTGATGGTGTAACTGGAGGACCATCTTTCTTTTGCGAAGACTGCTTTTTAATTTTAGCTCCGGCTGCTTTCACAGATTCAGCAACTGCTGTACTTCCATTAGCTGGATACAGAACAACAATCAAACCAACCACAGACTGCAAAAATAATATGGAAGGCATAGAATTCCTGAATATCAGCAACTAGCAAACAAACTAACACACTAAGAAGCATCTCCTAAAACACTTAACACCATATTCTCTTTTTCAGGGCCAAATTTTGAGAAATTGATGGCATGATTTTAAGAAATTTGATTTGTGTTTGGTCCATTAAGGAAAGAAGAAAGTCCAGTGTAAGAGATAGTTGTTAACATTGAGTGAGGGTAATAGCTAGGATTTAAACTTTATAGGAATAATCCCTGTAAGTTTTGAATTCCGAAATATAGGTAAAGTTTTGAATAATCCCTGTAAGTTTCACCAAATGCAGAAAAAAATTCAAGTCAGGGAATGAATCATAACTATAACCTTTAGAAGCAGCTTTTGCAGCTCTTTGAGCCTCCTGCAATGCTCGTCTCTCAGCCTTTGTAGTTTTTTCTTTCAATGGCTTTGAAACTGATGGTGGATCAAGGCATACTTGCTTGACAGCCTCTTCCCTCTTTTCTGCAAGAATTTTGCTCAGCATTAATATGTAAGAGAATAAGACAAGCAAACAATTCTATGTAGAATTAGTTTACATAAGAAGCAAAAATCTGAATACACTTTGGTGGAGGAAAAAAAAAATTAAAACCCTGGGATGATACTAAAGCATCCCTTCCAGAAACAGAGGATGTAAACCACAAGTTGATAGATACAATAACAACAAAAACCCTTTTCCACTAGGTGGAGTTGATTAAATAGGTAAAATAACACTATAATCCACTATCACAAATGAAAACTGATATATAGATAAATAGATTGAAAAATATAACTCAATACTACTCTAAAAGAATCAATAATTAGGTTCATACTGCTGTCATAGTGAACACTTTCATTAATAATTTTTTACCATCAAATACCACCGAGAAAATAAGTTGATCGACAGGTCAATTAGGTTCAAAACACCTTCCAAGAATATGTAGATTTAGACATCACAAACTAAGACACAAGATTGGCAACTTGCTTCACTATTTTGTTAATTAAGCAATTGTATATGTCCATTTACAATATCCTCTGGTACAACACGTGAATACACGTAAAAGAAAGTGCCAACATATAGATCCCACATTCTGACCAAGGCATGAGCTTTTTTCATTAAATGAAATTATAAAGAACATAGCAAAGCAACAATCTGAAGACCATTTCAAGATTCTTAACCTTAGCAAAATTCAAGACTCGAGTTCACTTAGGCCATTTAGAATGCATTTCACAAAACCCAAGCATTTGAAACAACCGTGTTCAACAGGCTTTTTGATTATGTAACAAACTAATAGTCATAAAAGATAAATTTATGTATGTCAGTACCCAAATGACACATCAGAAACAAAAACACCAAATCTTATAAAGCATATTAAAGATATATATGCCAAGTCCTTAACCTTAAGCTTTACTTCATCTAACAGCTTAAGCTTTACTTCAAGTTGGATGGCCTGAGAATGTGATCCTGGCAAGGGCATAAGCATACCCACAAGCCAGTGCCTCAATTATTATTTTTTGTAGATGATATAGCCGTACTGGAAATGTCGAAAGAATAAATAAATAGTAAACTTGAGAAGTGGAGGTAACAATCCTGTGGTTTCCGGTTACATATGAAAGAAACGAAGTATATGAAATACATTTTAAGCAAGAAGAGGACTGGCACTGGTTTGGCGATCATATTTATATAACAAGTTGTATAAATCAAGTATCTTGAAATGAAAATATGCTTCAAGCATTTTCTGTAATCAAAAGATGCCTTTCAAGCTCAAACGGGTTATTTATTGAATTAGTCATATTTTATTGTACCAAATGAATGAACAATAGAGGACTATCAAGGAAAATTTAAAGGAAACCTAGAGTAAAAGACTTAAACGTATAGGGCCTTTCCAACAAACTTTATTTTTGACATAACACAATGGAATTGTTTGGTTCATATACCTCCCTACCTAGTGGAGAAAGAGTTTGTTGTTGTTTAACAAGTTAGACATATAAAACCACTCATAGTCCTTCATCAAAGAATTTAAGCTTTAACGAGAGTTGGTCATGGATAGAACAACTGATGTAAGATGGCGAAAGGATTGGGATCAAGCATATCAGGATTAGGATTCTAATGGCAATTGAAGGTAGAAAACATGTGGATCGAAGGTTCATAGGGTGACGTGAGGTTCAGGGAATTTGCAGGCAATAGACAAGGAATTTATTAATTAAATTGGTGGCTGAATTGGATGCTGTAAACAATACTTATTTGTTTTGTGTTTGAGTTTTGATGGATTTCAGAGCTTAAGAAAACAAAGATAATCAAGTAGGGTTTTCATTGACTGTTTATTCAATGTTGTCTTCTAAACGGATTTGATCTGTGCAGGAGTAGAAAATCAAGATGAAAAAATTAACCAAGAAAAAGAACAATGCTTCAATTAGGGATAGGTTTGCATTTCATCAAGCTAAATATTGAGTTTCAAAAAAAGCTTAACATCTTTTTTACAAAAACTCCTATCACGTCTTGGTCCACAAGGACCACAACCAATGCCATAAGTATAAAATCGTCAAATCACTAAACCATATAAAGAATGTGAATAAAAATCCTATGCTTGGTCCACCCAAACCGAAATAAAATACTGCAAAAATCAAACGCAATAACGTGACAAATTACTGAACCTAGTAAACCTAAACCTATGTACTAATGACACTTCAAATTGAAGGTGCATCCTAGTGTCTGAATATTACCAATATTTACGTGTTGGTTTTCTTTATAGACCTAAACAATAGCGATAAAGGAAGGTTATCAAATATTCCAATCATCCCCAGATCAAATATCCCAATAAATCGCACATGTATGCAACGTATTCAACAATCACAACATACCAGTGCTTCGAGGAAAATTATTCACATTCACCGAAAGAGAAAAGTTATTATCCACCGAAATTTCATAAGGCCTAACGGCTGGTAAATCCAACCCTACGTCGGGGAAACTTAACTCGCTGCTACGTAACCAACCAACGCCGGAGCGATCCTCGGAGAATTCTCCGTCAATGAGTCCAACACTGCTAGAAGAAATCGAAGCTGTCGGCGAAATTTCGAGCAGCGATTTGGAGGGATTGTAGCTCCCAATCGTCACTCGATCCTCGGGTGCCTCGCGCCGGAACCTAGACTCAGGGACGGGAACTGCGGCTGTTCGCTCGGAAAGAAGACGCGGGGGCGGTATGATGACGGGGGAGACTCTGTCGGATGCTGAAGAGTCTGGAATCAGCGGGGATTCGGGTTCGGGCGGGTCGGATTCGGAATGTTGAGCGAAGAAACCGACGTGTCTTACTTTGGGGTCGATAATGGAACGTGAGGCGCGTCGCGCGTCCATGGCGTGTGAATGGCAATGAGAACGAAGAATAATTTACTGAGATATAAGAAAAGATGAAGATGGATATAGTGGAAGGTTCTATTCTGACAAAGTAATCGAGGATATGTTTGTGTCGTACTATAATATAGTACTAACGAGTAGCAGTAACCGTGCTCTCCAAGCTTGACGCCTCAATAGTCAATATTGGGGGTCATTGTGTTACTATTTTGTAAGCCTTTCTGAAAAGGAGAAGAAAATGAAATAAATAAATAAAACCCTTAATTATTAATTTTCGCGTGAATTGGTGCATTTATGGAAAATTATCATTTACTCTCTGCGAAACGGATTCTTTCCTTTTAAATGCATAACGTAATAACTGTTTTCAAGAGTGTAATTTGATGTTAGTAAAAAAAAAAAAAGTGTATTTTAACTAATATTTTATAATGTAATTTTAGGGTTTATTTGGTAAAATTAAGTTTTAGTAGTTTTTTTTTTCACTACTAAAATAATAGTATTGTAATAAAATATAAAATATAATGTGATTAAAGTGAAAGTAGTTGGTAAATTTCTTCTTGATACATAATAGTAATAGGAACATTGCAATTAATTTTATTTATGTGTTTTTTTAAATATCAATAAAAATTATTTATTTTATCATATTATTTTATAAAATTGGTGTAATATGGCAGAATAGATTAATCTTATTGAATTTCAATCTAAAATAATTTTACACCATAACCCTTTTCTCATTGTAAATAATATATTTATTATATTTAATTATAAAAAAATAATAATATTACAATATAAATATTTTAAAGAAAACAAACACGCGACACTTAGTTTTTCGGCGCCGCACCACCCTTCTTTTTTTTTTTTTTGAGACTATTTGTTTAGCCTAAAATCACCTCCTCTAACCCATTATTTTTATCTATTTTTTTGATTTGGTTATTTTTTTATATACCTTTAATTATAGTTTTAATTATGTATATTATCTGAATCAAATATTTTGGTTTTCTATTATTATATATTTTGTTGATTTGATCGTGATCCTATTGTCATCTCTTAATTTCTTCTCTTGAAAGAAATTAATTTAATAAATTTATTCTTTTTTCAGTGGTATTTAAATTTGAATAATAGTGCATATTAGATCTACATTTTAAAAGATAATTTTTGTATTAAAAAAATCTTATTAATTTTAAAAGATTTTAATAATTTTTAAGATTTTAAAAGATTATTAAGATTTGTAATTTAGATTTCAAATTATTTTTATCATAAAAATTTATAGGCTTTTAAAAAATTTCATGGATATATAGGATTTTAAAAGATTGAAGAGAAATAGTTACAATATACTCTCTAATATAATATTTTCAATACACATTTTTTATATATTAAAATTTAAAATTACTTCTACAATATTTAATTTTACATATTTAAAATCAAAACAACCATTGTCGCTATAAAGAGCGAACCCATGTTGGGTTCACAGTGTGCATCAAATTTTGAAATTATTGGTACATTTCTATAGTTTTTGCACTTTGACACTTAGAATGACAAAAAGATATATACCCACCATTATCTATGGAAAAAATCTACGCTTACAAATAAAATAAATAAATATTTTAATTATCTATTAGTTAATTAATCTATTAATGTGTTTTTTTTTTTACAAAATAAGAGAAACTGTTCTACATAATATAAAAAAAAAAAGTAATTTTTATCTCTAGATAATTTTTTATTTAAAATAATATCTGTAAAAATTCACAAATATTTAATAATTCACAAAATATATTATACTTTTATCGAACAAATAAGATAACATAATAGTATTACCCATCGTAGATGACCCCTAGAATTTAAGTTTTGTCCCATGGTTCAAAGACTGAACACTATTGACTCCGTAATTGTAATTTGTGAACTGACACACTTTTTCTTGTCAGCTGCGCTGACTCAATATAATGATGCGCTATTTTGTTGTGCCTCTAACTACAGAGGGTTGACTAATGCTTGTTGTAATAAAGTAAGAGATTAAAAAAATCATAAATAAATTTTTAGATTTTATAATATTTTATTTTTAATTTATACAAAAAAAATCATTATTTCTAATTTTTTTTAAACTTTTTCGTTTTTATACTTTGTATCTAATTTTAAATCAACTTTTATACTTTTTATAAAATTTTTAATTAAATTTTTGGCTAAATTACATCTGCGATCATTTGCCTTTAATTTCAGTTAACGTTTTAGTCTTTTTTTTTTCTTTCAATTTGGTCATTTTTTTTTATTTTAAGTGATCATTTGATATTTTATGTTATAAAAAATATCTACAATGTTATCCTTTTTTTTACCCAAATTCAAAAAAATCATTAAAATTTTCAAACAAAATCTATAAAATTAATAATCATCTTCAATATAATGCAAATTTCATTAAATGCATAACTCATATATTCAAATAAACTCATTTCTTCATCTCTAACAACATCAAATAAAGAATGAAAATATGAGTTTATTTAAAGATTTAAATTATGAATTTGATTAACTTTGCATTTTATTGAAGATAATAATGAATTTTATGGATTTTGTTTGAAAATTTTGATGATTTTTTTGAATTTTTGTAAAAAAAAAAAAAAATAACATTGTTGACATTTTAAAATATCAAATTATCACTTAATATTAAAATAAAGAACCAACTCGAAAAGAAAAAATAAAAATAAAAAACTAAAACGTTAACGGAAATTAAGTTAAAGGTTCGCTGGTCCAATTTAACCTAAATTTTATCAGTAATGTGTATGACATTATAAAAAAAAATATACAAAAGATTATAATTTTTTAAGATAAATTAATTCATTGTTTGTTTGAAAATTCTAAATTTTTGTATAAAAATTATTAACCATGTTTTAAATATTATTTAAAAGAGTTATCTAAAAAGTCGAACAATATACAAAAGTTCTTTAAAATCCGGAATCAACAATAAAAATGAAAATTTTAAAGATATAAAAGTTGGTAAACTTTTTATAAAAACTAAAAATAAAAAATATAATTTTGTGAAAACTAAAAATTTATTTAATTTTATATAAAAAAGGCATTTTAAATAACGATTGAATAAAAAAAATGCTTCGAATACGTATCAAAACCAGTGTATGTGACTTGCAAACGCTAATCCAACGCCCTGGATTAATTTTATATACCACATTTTTAGTAAT
>NC_021160.2:33025959-33031732 GCF_000331145.2 Cicer arietinum | reverse complement strand
AGATTAATTTTATATACCACATATTTTTATTTATATATATATATATATATATATATATATATATATATATATATTATATGAGAAATTTTTACTCATTTTATATAATAAAATTAATATCCAATTTTAGTGTTCATAGATTTCTTTCACTTAAATCTTAGAGAAAAAAGTATTTGTATTTAATAATATTTTAAGTTTGAGTCAAAATAAAACTATCAAATCTGAGTTCATCTTCTATAAATTTAATAAATCAATAAGAACTAAAACATAATAACATAAAATTTAATTTGCAAGCCCATTGAATTATGACGAGTTCTAATTAGTTTATATGAGTTTTAAAATTTTTATTCAAACTATTTTATTTTGCATTAATTTTTCTTTTCACGCAAGTCCATTGAATATTTATGACGAGTTCTAATTAGTTTATATGAGTTTTAAAATTTTTATTCAAACTATTTTATTTTGCATTAATTTTTCTTTTCACCTTAGTCCCGAGTTTTGATTTTTATTTTATATGCAATATTTTTCTTACTATTATGTTTATTACGTTTTTTAAGAATATAAATAGTATATTAGAATTACTTATTTTAAAAATTACTACCATAAATATCTTAAATATTAATTATACTATTAGCATCTCGATTAAATTTTGTTATGGATGCTGAAAAAATTACCAACGTGTTTTTATTTTGAGCCGTTATCATATATAATACAAATTACTTTGTAGAATACAAGGACAAACTCAAATTTAAGTATGACAGTCATTTAAAAAAGTCACGTTCCACTAACCGACTTCAAACTTTAAGTTTGACACCAAATCTCAACCATCTAATCCAATTTAATCTGAAGACCTATATTAACTCACTTTATATTCACGTGATCCTCTAATTCACTTCGTCACGTGATTGGTCTTCCCCTCCTCGTCACGTGATTGGCACTGTGTCTTACATGTATATAATTGGGTGTATTTCTTTTTTTGCAAAAGCCTCGATTTTCTTCTTCGCTCTACTACTTTACGCATGGCAGATATTTGATGATTGAAAAACAAAACATTACATGTTAAAAACTAAGAGAAACGTTATTTAAATATATTTTTAAATACAAATACAAACATATATACCGTATACGTATATATACTTAAGGAATAATTTCGTCATTTTGATAGTTCTCTTTTTATTCTTCAGAAAACTTTTTCTCTCCTTCGTGAAGGTTTGTTCATATTTTTCTCTTCGTTTCTCCATCTTCTTCTCCACCGAGAGCTTGAATGTTTCTCCATCTTCTTCTCTTCGTTTCTCCACCGAGAGCAATTTCTTTCGTTTCTTACTTCTCTTATTTTCTTCTTCGTTGTCGCTCGCTCTCGTTGCATCCAATTTATATCGTTTCTGTCGTTGTCATCCGTTCGCTCGTTGCATCTGATTTCTGTGCGTTTGTGTCGTTCTCTCGTTGACGTTCGTCTGTGCGATAGTTACAGGTTGTTGGATATTTTCATTGTAAGTTTACTTCTCTCTATCATTGTTGTTGCTTCTTTGTATGATTGTTGTTTTCTTCAATTTAGGGTTTTTAGTTATTGATTTAGGGTTTCTATTTTTGCTTCTTCGTTTAGGATTTTTGGTTTTTAGGGTTTCTATTTTTGGCTTATTTATTTCAATTTAGGCTGACGTAGGATTTTTGGTTTTTACGGTTTCTATTTTTGGGTTTCTATTTTTGGCCAGATTGATTGTTTTATTGCTTTATATTTTAGACAAAATAATTTTGTTTTATATGCTTAAATGTTGATATTCCTTCCATTGTTTCATTTGGTTGTTGCTGATATTCCTTCCATTGTTGCTTTATATGCTTAAATGCTTTATATTTTAAACATAATGATTTTGCTTTTATATGTTTTAGATGCTTAAATAATTTTGCTTTATATGCTTAAATGCTTGATATTCTAGTATATTTCTGTCTATTATTTCAATTTAGACAAATTTAATATCATAAATGAGCTATTTTATTTAAATATTAAAATTTTGGTAACGTCAAACATAATTATGAGAACGAAAGATAAACCAAGGAAGCGAGTTAAAAGTGTAGTCAATTAAAATCTGCTTGTGAATCTGGATGAAAAGAAGGAAAAGAAAACATAAGTGTGTTACGTGCATATATTTGAGTTTGTGGAGGTTCTCTGTAGCGATGTAGTTGGTGACGTTTGAACTACACTTTTTACCTATTATTTTCTTTCTTTCTGTTTTTATGAACAAATATGTATGAAATTTTGAGTTTCTTTCTTTTTGTTTTTATATACTTTCTGTTCAAATTCATTAACCAAGTTGTGCAAGGAATTAACCATATTGTTTTAAGTCATTAACCAGGTTTATATATTGTTTGATTAGAATGCTCAAGTTTTCAGTTCGAAATCATTAACCAAGTTGTTCACAACATTAACCATGTTTCTTAAAGCCATTGACTAGATTTATATTATTTGATTAGAATGACCAAAATTTATGTTCAAATTCATTAGCAAGTTGTGCAACGAATTAACCATATTGTTTTACGTCATTAACCAGATTTATATCTTGTTTGATTAGAATGCTCAAGTTTTCAATTCGAATTCATTAACCAAGTTGTTCATAACATTAATCATGTTTCTTAAATCCATTGGCCATATTTATATTTTGTCTGATAAGAATGAGCAAACATTCTGTTCAAATCCATTAACCATGTTTCTTAAAGTCATTGACTAGATTTATATTTTGTCTCATAAGAATGATCAAACATTCTGTTCAAATCCATTAATGACAAAAAAAAGTGACAAAATTAATAAAACATTTATATTTTATCACATAGTTGTGTTGAATTGTGACAAAAGATCCGAGAATGATGTATTACTTCCAACATGAACAACAACATATAATAAATTAGTACAATCTTATAATACAACCCTAATTTTTAGATAAGAATAAGTCATTAACCATCTATTACACTTCATTAACCAATAATGTTTATATTATTAACCAGAAATAGAAAAACCATGTATGAACTCAGAAAAATGTGTATGAATCCAAAAAAACAAAAATTCATATCTAAGCAAAACAATGTACCAAAAACAACTGCAATTTTTCTCAATACTAATGTCTAAAAAAAATAACACATTCTTAAAAGGAAGAATGAGGAATTATGGAAGAAAGGGAAGATAAATGTGTGAGGTTTATTTTTATAGAGGAAGAGAAAAGCAAAAGTGAAAAAAGAGAGATAAAAAAGGGGGAAAGTAAAAAAAAAAGGAGGGAAATTAAATGATGAGAAAGATTGTGTGGGGACGACATGTATTTGTGTTTAAAATTGTGTTCAAATATCACTGCTCTTTAATTAATTATGGTTAATTTGTCAACATTAGTAAAGTTTCATCCTGAGATGTTTAAATGTATATTTAGCAGCACTGATCATATAGCAGTAACTTTTCACCACTTTCTAAAACAATTAGCAAAACATAAATTTATTAAAATGAGGATTTTTTATTTAAATATCTCAGTTTTATTTTTTTATTACTGAATTGCTGTAGTTTGAAAACAATTTACGCAAATGCCCTACTATTTTTTTAAGTAGGAAGTCGCTTTCCCGAGAAGCGACTAGCTCAAAAAAAAAAAAAATTTAAACATTTATAGAAGGTCGCTTCCCCGGGGAACGATCTGCAACTAGTTTTTTTTTAATATTTATTATTAATTATTTAATAAATTAAAATTAACTAAATTATTTAAAAATAAAAAATAAAAAAATAATAATAAATAAAAATAAAATATATTAATAAATTATAAATTAATTTTATATTTTAATTATTATTATTATTATTATTATAAATAATTATTATAATTATAATTAAAAATGATTATAATTAAAATGATAAAATTATATTATAAATTAAAAAAAACATTATAATTAAAAAAAATACATCGAATTTGTTGCAAACAATAATAATAACAATTAAATAAAATAAAAATTATATTAATAACATGAAAATGAAACGAAATACATTAAATTAACGATAAAAATACATCACATTTGAGAGAAAAAAAATATCAAATTTATATAAATGATGTCCACCTAAATGACCTCCAATCCCACCTCTAGGATGTCATCGAACTCGTCTAGCTCTCTGAACGACTTGAGGTTCTTCCGGTTCATCTTGATTTTGATCATTTTCCCCAATGTAAGTTGTAGGTGGATTAGAACCACTGCCACCTACTTCCATAAAATTTTGAGACTGAGGATTATAATTGAATCAAACACAGCATAAGTCAACTCAGGAGTTGTGCACTGAGTTCCAAACAAATTATAGAAAAGAACATGTTCTGTCAGATAAACGGGGGTTCGTATTTATGGCATCGACGAAACGTAATATTGAGTCAGTGGTGGCTCATAACATAGAACTTCAGTAGGGACATATAGGTGAGGTGATGATAAAGACATACCTGTTGTGTTTTGTTGTTGTGGGATTGATTGGGAGGTCGATTGCACATGAGGATATGACGGTGGTTGTAAACGGGGATAACAGAGATATTATTCTACAAATATAAATAATTTAGTGTGTTGTCTAAACCAAGTCATATATTTTGTGCTATGACATAAAAACACCTTGTACGATGTTACCTTGCAACACGTAATTCTGGCACACATTCCAATGTTTAATTTCTTCCTTCCAAACCCAGTTTCAATTATCATCAATCTCACGCCTCATGTTGACCTCATGGTACATTTTCATGCCCTCTGGTGGTTGTGGTATTTGTTGATAGAAACCGAACTGAAGTGTGACTCTCAGACTATTTTTGTGATCGAGGTAAAACAACGGGACTAAAAGTGAAATAAAATCTTTTATTTAAACAAGTAGTTTACACATTTATTTAGTTTTTTTTTTTTGTAGATTTATTTGTGATTTCGTTGTCCTAGTGCGACATTGTTTTGTTAGCTGTATTGGTGCGGTGTTATGATTTTCGGGTAAGTTTAAGTTTTTACATAAAGGATCACATTCAAGAAAAACTATCACAACTATTGGATCTTGGAATATATTCACATAAAAAAATACAATAAATGACATTTCTTCTTTCATGGTGTGTATGAAGTAACAATGTCGATTTACAAGGAATGGGGTTTGAATTGTAAATGTTCCTATTAAAAAATTCTTGAAAAACTTAAAGATTTAACTCAAGAATGATCTTGGTTAAGAAAACACAAAACAGAGAACATTTCTTGATTTTTACCAGAAAATGGAGAAAGTTCTTGGTTAGCTTGAAAAACATAAATTCAGTTTATGTTTTACGAGAAAGAATACCACACAAGGATGTATCCTGGTTCACCCAAATTGGGCTACGTCAAGTCCTCACAGCTGTGAGTTTTTTCTACTAAGTGTTTAAAATAAAGAACCTTCTTGGTTTTACATCACCTAATTCAGATCAGACTTGATCTGTTACAAGCTCTATTTATTTCCACCCAGAAAGAGATTTAATCAATTCACCTATCAGCCTTGATAGGATTTCAAACAGTCTATTCAAACTATACTAAACTTTTATAGTTTGAATTTTACAATAATGATGAAATTGTTTTGATAGAATATGAGATGTCTCAACTCTTGTTTGAGATTCGATTCTTTTACAAAGAATTCAGTACAATTACAAAGAATTCAGTACAATAATAATGAAGTAATATGTATAATCAGAACTGAATCTTTCTTGAGAAAATGAGAATTTCAAGTATGTGAATGTGAATGATTTGTAAGACTTGATAACACTTGAGCTTCTACTCTTTC
>NC_021160.2:33013649-33025918 GCF_000331145.2 Cicer arietinum | reverse complement strand
TCTTTCCCTTGGAATTTGTGTTTCTTTTATAGGCATTTTGGAGCATTCAATAATGGTCAAAAGAGTTGTTGGTAGTGCTCAGTCAATTTTGACCAAAACCAATATATATGATTAAAAATATTCCAACCTTTGAACATTTTTGAAATCTGTTTGACTAGGTTGGTTTATTCGTTTTTGATCAGATTGCCTTTATGTTTAATGATCTTTTATGCTTCAGATATATTTGTTGATGTTATATCTTTGATCTGGAGACTTGATTCTATCCAAAACAGTTTGGAGAATGATGATGAACCTTTGCAGAAATATGAAGATTAATACTGAACTTCTGCAGAAACAGAGATTGATAATCAATCTGGACTGTCAGTTTTTTAACATTATGGAGATTGATGATCAGTCTTGATCATTCTGGATGACTTCCTGAGGTCTTGTACAAATCAAGATTGATTAACTTTCTTGACAGTTAGGCTAGAGAAGGTTTAGACTTGTTTTAACTAGCTTGATTCATGACCGTTTATCTTAGAGATTCGAATGCCTTCTTTGACTAGAATGGATCCTACTTTTTCCTTGCCAAGTACTGATAGCCTTAGCATAAAATTCAGAGGCAAAATATTCTTTGAACTAATGGAGATTGATTGGTCTTGAGGCTGTGATGATCAGTCTTGATCCTGGATAACATTCTCCATTTTATCCAGAATGTTCTTGTTTCTTTATATGTTTAGTTTTTATCTGATTTCTTTGCTTTGATTGATTCCTATCTTTGAATTAATTCACTCAAAAGCACATGTTAAATTAACATAAAATTTTAAAATCATAATTAACATTCTTAATTAACCTTTGTTTATTTTCATCAAAACTTTAATTTGAGAGTTTGTCTTAACAATGTCCCTCTTTTTGATGATGACAAACATATTAATTTAGATTTTAATTCTGATTCTATTATCAATTTTGAAGAGCTTAAAAGCTCCCCCTCAATTTATGCAGTAAGTGATTTTTTTGAAAAAATTGTTAAACATGCATATAATTTCAACATAAGCTTGTTTTTATATTAATTCATCTGAAGATACAAAATATCAGTTTGCCTTAGCATAATCAGAGAATCCTATATACAAAAAGGATTTCTATAATCAGAATAAAAACTATCTTAATTCTCCCCCTTTGTCATACAAAAAGGAAGGAGTAAAAAATTGTCTACTTTGCAAGAGATAGAGAGGATCCTACAGAAGAAGAGGATTTTGCAGGGTTATGGACAAGTGGAGAAGTAGGAGTAGGATGAAGTGAGGGATGAGAGGATTCCCAGTTTGGGAGCCAACTGATCTATGAACCATGTCCTTAACAAGGTGGTCTTCTAATCCTACTGAAGTTGGAGTGCCATTATGGTCTGTAGTGTAACCATGATATCAGAGTTGGAGGGTTCAACCATTCAAGGAGGAGTAGGGAGATGAGTGGAAGGTTGAGAAGTGACAGCAACATTCGTAGTTTGGGGAATGGAGGAAACATAGACTAATGGAATAGAGGGAAAAGATGTTGCTACTTGGGGTAATGGTTCAGACGATGTTGGTTGACATATGGATGGGCCAGGGGTGTCAGGAATGATTAAAAACTGGCTTATTCCAAAGATAGAAGAGCTAGTTTTTTGTGGAGAGACAAAAAGTGGAGACATGGTGCTTATATGGTGGTTGGGTAATAAGGTACCAAGGTCATCAGGAGAGGAGTGAAGAATTTGGGAGTAGGAGAGGAAATTTGTGGAGGATAAGGTTGATGGTTGAGGGAAAACGAAGAAAGTTATAGGATTTAGGAATTCTTCTGGATAACGTTCTCAGTTTGGCGGAGAACATTCTTGTGCAGTTTTAGCTACTGCATCTGCTGAGTGCTCAGGTGTTTGTGGAGAGAAGGGAATTAGTATATGAGTTGTTCTTCTTCTTGCTGAGCGTTTTCTTTTTAAGGAGGTTGAAAAAGAAGAAGTTGTGGGAGCAACCTTTTTTGAGGACGTTTTTCTCATGTGGAAGAGGTTTTTGGAAGAAAATTTTGAGATTTTTATTAGGGATTTTTCATTGGTGAGTGGGATTTCAAAGTGCCTAAAGATTTTTGTTAAAATCATTCCATAAGGAACTATATTTTTCTTTAATGGATGCATGGTAGTAGGCATGATTTTTTATTCATTCATTTTGTATTTGATCAATAGATTTTTAATGTATTTTTCTTGACAAATAAAATATCATTTGTAAATACCTTAATTCTCCCATCATGCTCATTTCAAATTCACTTTGCATGAGTTTTGAAAATGCTTCATACATTTTTTCATTTGTAGATCCAAAATTGATATCATCAACATATACTTGAACAATGAGTAAGTCATTTTTATCAGATTTCTTAAATAATGTGGTGTCAATTTTTCCTCTTTAAAATCCATTTTTAATTAAAAATGAACTTAACCTTTCATACCAAGCTCTTGACGCTTATTTAAGTCCATATAAAGCTTTGGTAAGTTTGAAAACATAATTTGGTTTAGATTGATCCTTAAATCCAGGAGGTTGTTTTACATAAACTAGTTCATTTAAAAATACACTTTTAACATCCATTTGAAACAACTTAATAAGCTTATGGGGTGTATATGCAATAAGTATATGAATAACTTCTAACCTTGCAACTGGAGCAAAAGTTTCATCGTAATCTATACCTTCTTATTGATTATAGCCTTGAGCAACTAATCTTGCTTTGTTTCTTATAACCTTACCTTCTTCATCTAATTTATTTCTGAAAACCCATCTTGTACCAATGATTGTTTGATCCAATGGATCAGGTACCAAGGTCCAAACTTCATTTTTCTCAAACTGCAGCATTTCTTCCTTCATGGCCTCAATCCAAGATTGATCAATTATGGCTTCTTTAATTGATTTTGGTTCAATATGAGATATCATTGCCATGTTGTTTCATCATTCTTGAATGATTTTCTTGCTCGAATCCCAACAGTTGTGTCTCCAATGATTTGTGTTTGAAGATGATCTTCAATTGTTCTCCAGCTTTTTGGTGGAGAATGAAACAAAGATTGTTTATCAATCTCTGTTTCCTGCAGACTGTTCTGTTGCAGACCAGTTTGAATTTCTTCTTCCTTATCATTTTTACTCTTATCAAGATCATCAATCTCATCAAATATTATACGCATACTGCTTTCTACAACCTTAGTTCTTAATTAAATACTCTATAGCCTTTAGAGTCGGTTGAATATCCTAAAAAGATTGCTTTGTCTGATTTTGCATCAAATTTTCCAAGAACATCTTTGTTGTTTAAAATATAACAATAACATCCAAAGATGTGAAAATAAGAGATGCTTGGTTTTCCGTTTTTTCAGATTTCATATGGGGTTTTGTTGATGATTTTTCTTATTGATACATGGTTTAAAATGTAACAATAAATATTAATAGCTTTGGCCCAAAAATACCTTTCAACATTTGATTCTTTCAAAATTGTTCTTGTCATTTCTTGTAAAGTTCTATTTTTTCTTTCAACAACTCCATTTTGTTGTGGAGTTCTTGCACAAGATATATTATGAGAAATGCCAAGTTCATTAAAGAAGATTTTAAAAGAGGCATTTATGAATTCTCCTCCATGATCATTTCTTATAGAAATGATGTTGGACTCTTTTTCATTTTGTATCTTTTTGCAAATAAAAATTGAATGCATTAAATGCGTCATCTTTTTGTTTTAAAAATAATACCCAAGTATATCTTGAAAAATCTTCAACAATAACAAAGCCGTATTTTATTCCTCTTAGTCTTGTTGGTTTGATTGGCCCAAAGAGATCCATGTGAAGTAATTCAAGAGTTCTGTTTGTAGTTATAAAATCTTGAGTGAAAACTGCTATTGACTTGCTTTCCTTTTGCACAAGCGTCACATATTTTATCTTTATCAAAATTGATTTTGGATAATCCTCTAACAAGGTCTAGTTTTGAGGTTTTTGAAATTGTTTTCATACTTAGATGTCCAGCCCTCTTATGCCATATCCATTTTTCTTTATCGATAGACATAAAACATGACTCATCAAGTAGTTATTCAAGATATAGAACATATAAATTTTTCTTTCTATTTCCAGAGAAAAGAATTTCTCCAATTTCAGTTTTTCTGATTTCACATATTCTTGGTTTGAAGATAACTTCAAAACCGTAGTCACATAGCTGACGTATGTGTAGAATATTATGTTTCAAACCTTCAACATATTGAACATCAGTTATTTGAGCAGAATTTTCCTTACCAATAGTTCATTTACCTTTAATATGGGCTTGGTAGTTGTTACCAAAAGTAACTGATCCTCCATCTTTCTTGATGAATATCGTGAAACAGTTTTTATCTCTTGTCATATGTCTTGAACATCCACTGCCCAAGAACCAAGGCTTTCTCTTTACATTTTGAAATCCAACCTGCATAGGATGTTATCTCATTCTTAGGTACCCATTTTGTCTTGGGTCCTTGAGAGTTAGTTTTATAATAACATTTTGATTTTTCATGACCAGTTTTGAGACAGTATGAACATTTAATTGTTAAACTTTGAATTGGTTTTGTAATCTGGATTTTAAAAGGTTTTAATCTCGATTTTGAAGCAACTCCATATCGTTCTCCTTTTTCCAGATATTCTGGACAAAGTTCAACTTTTAATTCAAAACATTCTCCGTTTTGAAAACAACCTGAAGAACGTTCTCCTTTTTGCAGATTTTTTAAAATTAGTTCAGTTTTAATTGGAGAACAATATTTCCTATTGAAAATTATTCTGCCTTTAATCTTTTCATTTTTTTTAAGTAGCAAGCAAATTCCATATGTCTAAGTTTTTTATAATATGAGCATCTAGTTTTACATTTTTCTTGCTTTCTTTCTGGAACAAATTTTTTTTCATACATTTTTGTTTTTTGAGTTTGATTAAAACCAAATCAGCTTTATCAAAGATTTCTACTTGAGATCCCATGATTTTTTGAAAAGTTTTAGTGACTTTAATAAAATTTAACAAATAAAATTTAAGAAGTTCATTTTTAGTTTTAAGGAGAACGTTCTCTGTTTTCTTTGCAGAACGTTCTTATCCCTTTTGACTTTCAAAATTTTGTTGTGTTTCTTTTAGTTCTTGAATGATATCATTGAGAATATTATTCCTAGCTTGAGCTTTTTATTTTTTTTCTTTTTCTTTATGAAATTGTTCTTTCAAAGAACTACATTTTTGAATTAGAAGATTTGAATCATTTAACAAGTTATCAAATTCTTTTTCCATTTATTCACATCAATAACACGGTTCAGAATTTGTTACCTCATCTTCTTCTATTTTTGCCATCAAGCATATGTTGGCTCCCTCACTTTCTTCTATTTATGATTCTTCTGCTTTGTAATGTCCTAGTTTATTACATCAAAGCATGTGACTTGGCTCTTGTCTACTTCTGTTTTGGGATTTTTGTTTTTGAAATCCCTTTTTTATTTGATTTCTTCTTCTCATCATTCTCTGTATCCTTCTAGTGAGAAGAGAAACTTCTTCATCAGCATCTTCTTGTTCAGTTTCTTATGGTTCCTCCTCTATTTGTACTATGATTCTTTCTTGAGATGCTTTTAGTGCTATTGCCTTTCCTTTCTTGATTGGTTTGTCTTCTTGCAGCAATACTTCATGTGCTCTTAAAGTTCCCTCACTTTCTTCTATTTCTGTTTCTTTCTTTGTAGCAGAGGTTGAATCATTTTGATAAACTCTTGGTATGAAATCTCCATCTATAATGATGCACCACATTCTTGTATCTTGGGATTTTAGAAACAACTACATCTTATTCTTCCAGAAATAATAATCAGATCCATCAAAGTAAGGTGGTCTATTTGAAGATCCTCCTTCAACAATGTATTTTGCTTTCCATATTTTTTCTTCTAGGTCTTTTCTCTAGCACTTGTTAGGTGTTTTCAATCTTTCTAGAGACCTATCTCTGATGCCAATTTAAGTAACAATATTGATTTACAAGGAATGGGGGTTTGAATTGTAAATATTCCTATTTAAAATTTCATGAAAAACTTAAAGATTTACCTCAAGAATGATCTTGATTAGAAAACATAAAACGGAGAACGTTCTTGATTTTTACCAGAAAACGAAGAACGTTCTTGGTTTGATTGAAAACCAAAAATTCAGTTTGTGTTTTAATTCAAGTAATTAGTCAGGCTTTATAAATAAGGAGATAAGATAAAGAATACCACACAAGGATGCATCCTGGTTCACCCAACTTGGGCTACGCCCAGTCCTCACAGTTGTGAGTTTTTTCCACTAAGTGTTTAAACAAAGAACCTTCTTGGTTTTACAGCACCTAATTCAGATCAGACTTGATCCATTACAAGCTCGATTTCTTTCCACCCAGAAAGTGATGTAATCAATTCACCTTTCAGCCTTGATAGGATTTCAAACAGTCTATTCAAACTATACTAAACTCTTTATAGTTTGAGTTTTACAATAATGATGAGATTGTTTTGATAGAATCTGAGAAGTCTCAACTCTTAGTACAATAATAACGAAGTAATATGTATAATCAGAATTGAATCTTTCTTGAGAAAATGAGAATTTCAAGTATGTGAATGTGAATGATTTGTTAGACTAGATAGCACTTGGACTTCTGCTCTTTCCCTGGACATTGTCCTTTCTTTTATAGGCGTTTTGGAGCATTTAAGAATGGTCAAAAGAGTTGTTGGTAGTGCTATGTCAATTTTGACGAAAACCAATATATATGATTAAAAATATTCCAGCCTGTGAACATTTTTGAAACCTGTTTGACTGGGCTGGTTTATTCGTTCTTGATCAGATTTCCTTTGTGTTTAATGATCCTTTATGCTTCAGGTATATTTGTTGATGTTATATATTTGATCTGATGACTTGATTCTGTCCAAAACAGTTTAGAGAATGATGATGAACCTCTGTAGAAATATGGAGATTGACATTGAACTTTTTCAGAAACGGAGATTGATAATCAATCTGGACTGTTAGTTTTTTCACATTCTGGATATTGATGATCAATATGGAGGTTCAATCTTGATCATTCTGGATGACTTCCTGATATGTTGTACAGATCAAGATTGATTAGTTTTCTTGACAGTTAGGCTGGAGAAGGTTCAAACTTGTTTTAACTAGCTTGATTCAAGACCTTTTATCTTAGTGATACGAATGCCTTCTTTTACTAGAATGAATCCTACTTGTTCCTTGCCAAGTACTGATAACCTTAGTATATAAGTCAGAGGCATATTCTTCTTTGAAATAATGGAGATTGATTGATCTTGAGGATGTGATGATCAATCTTGATCCTAGAGAACATTCTTCGTTTTATCCAGAATGTTCTTGTTTTTTTATCTGTTTAGTTTTTATCTGTTTTCTTCGCTTTACTTCATTCCTATCTTTGAATTAATTCAATCAAAAGCACAAGTTAAATTAACATAATATTTTAGAATCATAATTAACATTCTTAATTAACCTTTGTTTATTTTCATCAAAACTTTAATTTGAGAGTTTTTCTTAAGAGAACATGGCATCACTAAAAAAATACACAGAAAGAACGTTGTAGTTGATGAAGAAGAACATTATCCTTGTTGTAAATTTATGACATAACATTGACTCACATGTTGAATCAAGTTTTATCACTTTAAATGCTCTTAAGTGAACTTAGTAATAGACAAAGAACAACTTTGATGTTGAAGTCATTTCAAGAATATTACATTTAGGATACTATATATTTCAAGAAGTCATTCTTTATGGGTACCAAACAAAGAGAGCATGTCATAAGTGGTTTGAATGATAAAACCCTGATTCCAACACTATTTCTGAATTTTATTTAGAGCAAAATGAGCAAAACAAGTCACATTTTGACATACACATGATGACCTAAGCTTCAATTGTTGCAACCACCATTCCTTCACAAAAAGAAGAAGAACTTTCTTCTCAGGAAAAAATGCTCTTTTTCTTTTCTAGTAAAAGTGAGGACAACTCATCAAAGAGATTTTTGTGTGTGCATACATTGGTGTTTCTAACAGCTACATTTTTCTATAAGCAAACTGAAGCTCTCTTCATCTATAAATAAGGATGTTTGTTGAACATGAACAACAAGAGTCTAAACTACAACATGATCAACCACTTATTTTATTCCCAAGTTTTTCACAAGACTCTCTTTGATCATACACACTTCAGTTTTTGCTCTCTAAGCTCCAGTTGGATACTTCTAATTGTGATGATATAGTTTTCCTTTGTTTTTCAAATTTTTCTTTGAGTTTTCATAAGCAAAGAACCCAAAAACTTATTCATATATTGTAAAAATCTCTCAAAGTCTTCTCTGTTGAGATTGCTGAGAGTGAGTTTGTGTAAAGTCTTGTTCGACTAAGTTTGTATGCTTGTTAAGGTTGTGATAATACAAGTTGTAAGCTTGTCGAGGCTTTGATGATTCGGGTTGTAATAGATCAAGTTGTGATCTAAAGAAAGTTGTAAAAGTGTTGAAAAAATGTTTACTTCATCAAAATAATGGAAAATCTCACATGGTGTGAGGACTAGACATAGCCCAAGGTTAAAGGTGAACCAATATAAATTTTTGTGTGATCCTCTTTACCTTAATATTTTACTTTTGCACATTGACCACACTACATCATTGTCATTTACATTTTTCATTACACGTTTCTTGCAATTGCTGAATTGTTGTCAATGTGTATGATATATGTGCTTTTATGTGAACCATGAAAATATGCTAAATGTGAAGTACTTATATAAGTGTATTGAAAATATGATAATGTTATGCTTCTTGAGTTTCCATTTTACTTGATTTAAATTCTATGTAAAATGTCTTGGAGTTGAAAAAAAATGTTTCAACGTTGTTAAGTACTCTTGAAATGATAAATTAATATGCTAATTGGGAATACCTTAGAAGCTTAAAATGTTAATAATAATTATGTGACCCTAAAATGTGATCATAATACATGAATTCTACCTTTGTGTTGTGATGATGTAACACATTGAACCTTTAATCGTGTTGTGATTATGTAAATATGAGAATATATTGTAACTATGTGAACAATAAATGTGCACATTCAGTGTTGGTTATTGAGTTTATCTTCATGCTTATGTGAATATAAGATGTTAAATCGTCATTGAGATTAAATGTGATGAAGAGTGAAAACAAAATAAATGAAACATTTGAATTGTGTTTTTTTTCTTTCAATTTTTTTTTTTTTTTGAAAACTGAAGCTAAATATTTAAGATAAAGCAACGAAAATTAAAGAGATAGAGAAGAGAAAAACATAGCCAGTTTATCTTAGTTCACCACCAACAAGATAGCTATGTCTAGTTCCATCACTCTAAAGAAGTTAGTCCATTAATCATCATATTTTTCACACGTCCACTAAACACCTACTAGTAAGTTTGACTATGTTTAAGTCTTTCCAATCTTTTAGCTTGGAACATTCAAGTTGTTAAGGACAACAACCACTATTGAGTTAGGTTACAAGAAAGTGTTTAATGTTTTTTCTGAATAACTCTCATAAGAGAATGTTACAAAGTATGCTACCAGAACATGAGTATTTTTTCAACATTAAAGTAATAGTACATGGTTTCTCATATTGTTGTGTATACTTTGCAGTTGGTTTTCTCGTGTTTATTTTGTAGTGAAAATCCCAAGTCTTTATATAGATAAACTCTAAATAAATTAGGGTTTCAAATCATTGTTCTGAATGCACAAAGTCCATATGTAAAATATGAATCGTATCAATCTTTAGAGATCTTGAATCACCAATTAAAACTTGTCCATATACATCTTCAAAATTTATTCAGCATTTCTTGATTTAAAACGACAAGAATATCAGAGGATGAAATTTTCAGACGATATCATTGCACTTCTTCAATCAGAAAATAAGTCCAACTTTGATGAGTTTAGGATGCTGAGATATTGACTTCTTCAAAGTTCTAGATGTTGAGGCAAAAACCTTTTTGAAGTATGTTTTTAATTACAACAAACCTTATGAAATAAATGATTAAGTTTTATGAATGGTTGTCTACTAATGATTGCACTTGAGTTTTGTTTAAGGAACATGAATTGCATAAGTGAACAAGAAAGAAGCCATTCACATCATCAAAGTGCATAAGTATCCACTTAATAATGAAATAATCTAAAAAATAATGTATCATATATTAATCATTCAAGAGAATGATTACTACATCTTCATGAAGAAGATGATCAAACACATTCATACAACAATCAATGATCACACTATGTTATAAATCATAAGTAAGATCATTTGAAAGAAACAAGATCAAATCTAAGAAATGAATAATATTCTGGTTATTAAACAGAAAAACAGAGAACAATCTTGACAACATTCTAATCATTCTGAAAAACGAAGAACATTTTTTACAACATTCTGATCATTCTAGACAACAGTTTCAACAAAAAAAAGAACATTCTTAATAGCATTATGATCATTTTGGATAGCAGTCTAAAAAATGAAGAATGTTCTGATTATTAAAACTAAAGTCTGGAAAATGGAGAACGTTATCCTTTTCACAGCTTTAAAGCCAAGAACGTTACGGTTTTGACAACATTAATCCAAGTACATTCTGGTTTACAAAGAACAAAGTCTTCTTTAGTTTAAGATCGATCTGATAACAAAAGTACATTAATCTATATTGAAAATCACCAATATTTACTACAAAGGAACATAATTAATTATATACTCAAAATTATTTTAAACAGATTCAAAGAGAAAATGATCAACAAAAACCAAGCATTGTATAAAGAATACAAAGCAAGATTAATCCCCAAAATAGATGGCTTGCGATAGACAAGAACATTTCTGGTTTGTTGATAAATATGACATTATTACGAAGGTGCTAGAAGTAGGTACACAAAGATCATACAAAAAAAAAAAATCTACTCTGAAAAATTAACAAAGGCAAAAGCTAAGCATCAAGAGCTAACAAGCAAGATCAATCTCCAGATTGATAAAGAAATAAGTACACCCATGACAAACATGATAAGACCCTACAACTGCACCTCTAAACAGCCCACATACAGAACATAAAATTTTGGCACGCAACAGTTGTTAAAAGTTCAAAATCCAACAACCCGTACAAATAGAACGAAGAACTTTCTTGATAAAAGACTAGAAAACCAAGAACGTTCTCCACAACTCCATTATAACAAGAATGTTTAAATCATCATTTAATGAAAAGAAAGCTCCTGCAATTAACAAGTGCATTTCCAGAATTCTACAAGGAATATACATAGCTCACATTAGCAAAAGAAACACTTCAAAAGATCAAAGTTTAAAAGACATGACTCAAAGCAAAAATGAAAAGATCATTCTCCAGCTTTTGAGTTATTAATCAAGAACGTTCTTGAAACTGAAACTTCAGCATAACTTTGAGACATCTATACTCTTGATAAATCAACATTCAAACAATATCCAAATAAGACGACAAAGAAAGCATCAGGTCTGGAAGTTCTACATAAAACAGAAAAAATGAAGAATGTTCAATCAAGAACATTATTGGTTTGAAATCTAACTTTTTTTTCCACAATCTAACACATGATAGCTGAACCCTTTCCAACGGCCAAATGAGCTTTCATCAACCTTCCTGAATCCTATAAAAGGAACCCCAAGCTCAAGGAAAAATGATAGCTTCAAGAGCAAAGCAATACATCACTTACATACTTGAAAGCTTCTCTATCACAAACAAAAGATTCGGTTCTATTTTCTTCTTCAAATATTAGAATCCTTCTACTAATTGTTTTGTCAAGAATGTATTCTCAAAAACCAGTTGAGCATCATTTTGTAACTCAAGACTATAATGTTAAATATAGTTTGAGTAGTATGTAGAAAATCCTTTTATGGTTAAAAGGTGAAGTGTAAGAATCATCTCTAAATTTTGAAAGGTAAACTATTGAAAGTCTCCTTAGAAGGTAAGACAAAGCTATATAACAGATCAAGGTTGATATGGACTTGTGGTGTAAAAACAAATAATGTTATCTATTTTGAAAGCTTAGTGAAAAATCACACAACTATGAGAACTGGATGTAACCTAGATCAGGTGAACCAGGATATATCTCGATTATTTATTTATAGTCTTCTGATTATCAAATTAAATAAATAAGTTAAATTGTGTTTTTCACTAACCAAGAACGTTCTTCGTTTTCTGTTTTCATAACCAAGATTAATCTTGAGTTAAATTCTTTAAATTTTAACAAGAAATTTTAAAAAGGTAAAATCACAATTCAACCGCTGCTCCGCCATGGCGCTGCTAG
>NC_021160.2:32995501-33013601 GCF_000331145.2 Cicer arietinum | reverse complement strand
CCCTTCTTGTGATTTACATTGATACTTCACTAGACTCAGATGATTGACTTAAGATAGTTGACTTTTAATAGAGTGTTGACTTGAAGTATTAACTAGACGATCGACTGAGTTTCCAGAATAATAAGACCCAAAATTGTCAGAGTGAGCTTGCATTAGTTAAACTCACTAGAGGCGTGTTGATCAGAGTCAGACTAGTGTTTGATTTTCCAAAGCCACAGTGCATTTTCCTTGATTAGTTAATTCTCTTTCGTTGTTCATTAGAGGATATAGTGTGATGCCTTTAAACCGTTATAAAAGATTTATACACACTAAAACACATTCATTAAAACATAAGTTATTCTCATAAAATAATTTTGTTGTCACCAAAATAATTATTGGTCGTTGTTTTTAAAATTAACTTGGTACTAACAATCTCCTCCATTTTGATGACTAACATCTTTTTTTTTAACAAACTTTATTTTAAAAAATAAGAAATGTGAGGTAAATCCCCCCTTAATTGGATCTGGTTAAAATAGAAAGTAATATATGATATCCTAACATAAAAGTATAACTACAACTTTTAAATCAATGTTGTGGATATATGATATACTTTGTTGACACAGTAGTTGAATAGATTAAACTATTGGTAAATTTTCGTCGTGATATCAAAAGTGAGCCTTTTTGGGATACTCTGAAACGTCTAAAGCCTATAGAGTACACAACAAACAAACACTAATTGTTGAGGAATCAATTCATGTCAAGTTTGATAGTAAAAAAATTATCCATAAAAAGTCAAAGCTATATATAGATTTTGCAGATTTATAGATATTAGAGGAACCAACAAAACAAGCCTCTAATGAATCATAAAATGTGCCTGACAATTGAAGGACAAGAAACAATGAATCTCCCACAAATCAAGATCATCAGAAATCCAAACTTGGATGGAAATACAAAGCTTCATATCCAGACTCTTTGATCATAAGAAGTGCAAATGATTTTCTATAAACCATATCCACTTTTAAAGAAGCATTTATGTTTGGAGTACTATCTAAAATTGACCCTACAATAATAGAAAAAGCTTTATCGCATTATGGATGCATAATGGCTATGCAAGAAGAGTTGAATCGATTCAAAATAAATAATGTGTGGGGTCTTGTACTCAAGCCTAAAGAAAAGAAGTTAATTAGAACCAAGTGGGTTTTCAAAAATAAACTGGATGAGAAAAGTGAAGTGGATAAAAACAAAGCTACACTTGTAGCTCAAGAAATCAATTAGTAGGAAGGTTTGTTGGAACCAAGTTAATTTTATACTTACAGTTTTGATGATAACCAAAGTATTTTATGAGAACAATATATTTTGACTTCAAAGAGTTTGAAAGAAGATTCATGTTTTTGAAGAAAATCTAAAATAAGATTTGATTCAGATTTATAATTGAAGAAAATCTAAAATAAGATTTGATTCAAATTTATAATTAATGAAACACTAAAATAAGATTTGATTCATATGTATAACTAAAGAAAATCTTGACCAAGTTTAAAAGAAGATATGGTCAAGATTTGAAGAAGATTTGATCAATATTTGAAGAAGATTTGATCAATATTTGAAGAAGATTTTATCAAGATTTATCTATAGCAAAATATGAACAAAATCAATCTCAAGAATTTACAAACGCAGTATGAACAAAATACGAACATAATCAATGTGAAGAATTTACAAACTCAATCTAAACAATATAGGAATAGAATCAATCTGAAGAATTTACAAACTCAATCTGAACAAGATACAATTCAGAATTAAACAAGGATTAAATTGAGGCTCAAATTTTAACTATAAATAGATACTTAAGGCTAAAGAAGAAAATCATAAAAAATCAGGTGCTTTGTAATTCAAGGTATTTGAATTAGTGGATTAAAGCCTTCTGAATGAGGGGATTGGATGTAGCCAAGTTAGTGGTGAACCAGGATAAATTTATGTGTCAAGTTATTTATGTTTTCATTGTTTGCTACCTCTAAATCCAATTGTTTCTTATCTATGTAATTCATAAAAACCATCCAATGTGTATCAAATTAGCAAAAACATAGCAACTTTGGCAAAAACAATTCAATCCTCTCTTCTCATGTTTGCACCTTCAATTGGCATCCGAGTTGGTCACAAGGCTGAGCACTTTACTGTGTTTGAGGAAAGATCCAAGGGTTTAACATGTTTGGATGTAGTGAATCAGTAGATGACGAAATTGAGGTAATTTCTCACTTTACTCGATTTGATTTAATTACTGCTATAAATGATTTTTTATATATAAATCACAAATTGTCTTTAAAACTGAAAACACTTAGGAAAGAAAATACAAACTTAACTGAAAAAGTTAATGTTTTGAAGAATCAAAGTGTTGAATTTAAAACAGAAAATACAACTCTAGAAATTGATATTAGTGAACTTAAAATAGAAAATGAAAATCTAAAAACGGATATTACTAAACTTAAGGCAGAAAATCTAACTCTAAAAAGTATTTATAGTTCAACATCAATTGAAAATACCACCTGTAACTCTGATAAGCATAAAGAAGTATTTCAAGATTTTTTTGATAATACCAGAAGAATCAGAATTACCATCAGTTCCAAAATTACCAGAAGAACCTGGTACATCTGAAGAAACAAAAGTGTCAGATTAACAATTAGAATCAGAAGACTTCTTTGAACACTCCAATCAAATTAACCAAACGACAAATCTAGATGGGAATTCAAATCCCTTCTTCTAGACCCTCTAATCAAAGTATATGTAAATTCATAATCTGAAAACAAGAAAAGAAGAAATAAGAGGGTTTTTAGAGTGAAATTTAAACTGTTGACATATTGGTTATTTATTTCTTTAAATTTAATTATTGTCTGATATTATGTTTATTGTGACAAAAAGAAGCTTGATCTTAAAAATCAAAGTTAGATAAGTATTTTGTAGGTTCTAAAAAATTTAGAGGAACATGGAGATCCACAAAATCTGAACACTTCAGCAGAAGTAGCATACAAATTTGATTTTTAGAAACAAGCAGAAAGCACCAGACACAAAACAAATGTTTTGGCCGTATTGATTTTATTCTTCAATTATCTGATTTATATTATGTTATATGGCAAACAAATTGACCTTAAAAAGTTAAAGCAGATTAAGGATATTACAGGTTTATTGAAACCAGAGGAAACAAATACAAGCAATTCAAAAGATGACATATCTTCAGAGGATGAATCTGATCAAGTTAGAAATAGTCAAGATAAGTCCGAAGGAAGATCTAGATGGAAGTATAAGTCATCTCATCTCATTAGAAGTGCAAGTGATCCTTTGAGGATCATATCATCATTAAAAGATACCACTTTTTTTGGCTCACTCTCACAAATTAAGCATACCATTGTTGATGAAACAATGGAAAATGATGTACGGATTCTTGCAATGCAAGAAGAGTTAAATGAATTTAAGGGGAATGATGTTTGGGATCTAGTACCTAGACTAAAGAAGAACATTATTGGAACCAAGTGAGTTTTCAAAAAAAAAATATAGCTAAATGAAAAAGGTGAAGTGATCAGAAGCAAGGCAATACTTGTTGCACAAGGCTACAGTCAACAAGAAGACATCGATTACACTGAGACACTTGCTCTAGTGGCCAAGTTAGAAGCTATTCGTATTCTACTTTCTTTTGCTGCAAATAATAACATTACATTATATCAAATGGATGTTAAAAGTGCTTTTCTAAATGGTTATATAAGTTAAGAAGTCTATGTTAAACAACCCCCTAGGTTTTGAATTTTGAAATCATGTTTTTAAACTTAGGAAATCTTTGTATTGTCTAAAGCAAGCACCTACGTCATGGTGTGATAGACTTAATAAATTGTTGCTTAACAATAACTTTGATATATGACAAGTAGATAATACACTTTTTAGAAAATCAATAAGAGATGACATTCTTATTATTCAAATTTATGTTGATGACATTATTTTCGGATCTGGTAATGGCACTCTTTGCCAAGAATTTTCTAAATTGATGCAGCTTGAATTTCAAATGAGTATGATGGAAGACCTTAAGTTCTTCTTAGGGATACAAATTCAACAAAGTCAAAAATCTTCTCATGAAGTTTAAGATGAGTGATTTCAAACTTATGGCTACACCAATTTACCCTACCTGTCACTTGAAAAAGATTATTTAAGCTAAAAAGTTGACTAAAAACCTATTTAGTGTATGTGCAAGATTTTTTATAACTGACATCATATTTAGCTTATGTGCAAGATTTCAAGCCTACCCTAGGGAATCACATTTAACGACTGTTAAGAGAATCCTTAGACACCTAAAAGACACTGTCAACCTTACCTTGTTCTATAAGAAATCTCCTAAGTACAAACTAAGTGGATACTATGATTCTGATTATGTTGGAGATAAACTTGAGAGAAAGATCACTAGTGGCAATTGCAGATTTCTAGGTGACAACTTAATATCTTGGTCAAGTAAGAGACAAAACACCATTGTCATGTCAACAATAGAGGTTGAATACATATCAACAACTAGCTGCAATTCTCAACTACTTTGGATGAAACATCAACTAGAAGACTACAAAATCCTTGAAACCAACATTGTCATCTATTGTGATAATACTTCTGCCATTTGTCTAACCAAAAACCATATCCTACATTCTAGAGCTAAACACATCGGGATCAAACAACACATTATTAGGGTCTTTGTTCAAAAAGAGGTACTAATCATTCAGTTTGTAGACACTGAACACCAATGGGTTGATATATTCACCAAACCACTACCTCAAGATAGGGTTGACTTTTTCAAGAAAAACCTAAACCTTACCTTCACACAAGACTTATGTTGTGATAACTTCAAAGTAGTTTAACTTTACATTAGTTTTTTTATTTTCTTGTAATATGTTATATTCATGATTCAAAAAAAAAATGAACGAAAAAATAAACGAAAAAAAATCAAACGAAAAATAAATGAGACAAAAAAAGCGCAAGTTTCACTTTCAAGTCTTCTTGCCTGATGACAAAAGAGTGAGAAAGATATTTGATAAAGTGGGAAGAAAATGATACTTAGACTTTAGGGGCGCCCTAAGTTAGGGGAGTTAGAGAAATATAAATAACACTTGTTATAAAAAAATACACGTTTTGTCATTATCAAAAATAGGGAGATTGTTGAAACCAAGTTGATTTTATATTAAGAATTTTGATGATAACAAAAGTATTTTATGAGAACAATATATTTAACTTCAAAGAGTATGAAAGAAGATTAATGGTTTTGAATAAAATCTAAAATAAGATTTAATTCAGATTTATAATTGAAGAAAATCTAAAATAAGATTTGATTCAAATTAAAAATTGATGAAAATGTAAAATAAGACTTGATTCATATGTATAATTGAAGAAAATCTTTGACCAAATTGAAAAGAAGATATGGTCAAGATTTGAAGAAGATTTAATCAAGAGTTATCTACAACAAACTATGAACATAATTAATCTAAAGAATTTACAAATGCAATATGAACAAAATACAAACATAATCAATTTGAAGGATTTATAAACTCAATCTAAACAAAATAGAAAAAAAAATCAATCTAAATAATCTTCAAACGCAATCTAAACAAGATACTATTCAGAATTAAACAATGACTAAATTGAAGTCCAAATTTTAACTATAAATAGATACTTAAGGATGAAGAAGAAAATCATCGAAAACTAGAAAAGAGTAGAAGAACTCAAGCTCAAGATTCCAAATTTATCTTAGAGTTCCAATAAAGACTTGTATAGGTTAGAAATATTTTATGAGTATTCTTTTTTAAGAGTGTGAAAATTATTATTATTATTATTATTATTATTATTATTATTATTATTATTATTGTTGTTGTTATTATTATTATTATTATTATTATTATTATTATTATTATTATTATTATTATTATTATTATTATTATTATTATTATTATTATTATTATTATTATTGTTAGAAGCAAACACTTAAAGTTTCAATCTTTTGTATCCAACCCGATAGTGGTTAGTTCCTCAAAATTTTGAGGATGTCAAACTGTTTGGGAAGACTGACTTGGAGGGTCAAGTGCTTTGTAATTCAAGTTATTTGAATTAGTGGATTAAAGCCTTCTGAATGAGGGGACTGGATGTAGTTATTATTATTATTATTATTATTATTATTATTATTATTATTATTATTATTATTATTATTATTATTATTATTATTATTATTATTATTATTATTGTTAGAAGCAAACACTTAAAGTTTCAATCTTTTGTATCCAACCCGATAGTGGTTAGTTCCTCAAAATTTTGAGGATGTCAAACTGTTTGGGAAGACTGACTTGGAGGGTCAAGTGCTTTGTAATTCAAGTTATTTGAATTAGTGGATTAAAGCCTTCTGAATGAGGGGACTGGATGTAGCCAAGTTAGTGGTGAACCAAAATAAATCTCTATGTCAAATTATTTATGTTTTCATTGTTTGCTACATCTGAATCCGATTGCTTCTTATCTTATCTAAGTAATTCATAAAAACCAACCAACCTTCATCAAATTAGCAAAAAGTTATCAACTTTGGCAAACACAATTCAATCCCCCTTCTTATGTTTGCACCTTCATAGTTTTGATTACACTGAAACTTTTGCCGCAAAGATATGGTTAGAGGTAATCAAAATTTTACTTTCAGTTGCAGTATTTAACAAAATCATTGTATATCAAATGGATGTGAAACATATTTTCTTACATGGTTACATAAATGAAAAAGTGTATCTCAAACAACCTTTTGACTTAGATGATAATGAATTTCCTATCTATGTTTTAAAGTTAAAGATATCTTTGTATAGGCTGAAACACGCTCCAAGAGCTTGGTATGAGAGACTAAACAATTTTTTACTAAAGAATGTATTTGAAAGAGGTCAGGTTGACACTATTTTGTTTAGAAAATTATCTAAGAATGACCTTCTCATTGTTCCAATATATGTTTATGATATCATTTTTGGTTCTACTAATAGCAAGTTTTGCCAAGAGTTTTCTCAGTTAAAGCATAATGAATTTGAAATGACCATGATGGGTGAACTAAAATTATTCCCTTCGCAAATTCATGAAATCCCATATGGTGTACTCATTCATCAGATTAAATACACAAGAGAACTGCTTAAGAAATTTAAAATGGATGAGTCAGGTAAAAAGGTAGATAAAAAAGTATAAAGAGGAACGATTGATTCTCTCATCTATTTAACTGCTTCTAGACCTTATATTTTGTTTAGTGTGTGTGTGGGTGCATGATTTCAGTTTGACCATAAGGAATCTCACGTAAATATTTGAAAGGCATTACTAATCTTGGTATGTGTTGTAAGCCATCCTCTTAATACAGATTTGTAGGTTTCTAATCTCTTAGTCAAACAAAAGACAATGAACTATTGTGTTGTCTACAACAAAAGCAGACTATATCTCAACAGCTAACTATAACATTTAGCTGTTTGATGAAATATCAAGTAAAAGATTTCAAAATCAATGAGTAACATTAATTCTTATTTTCAAGGGAAAAATATATAATGATTAAACATTATTTTATTAGAGATTATGTCTAAAATAGTATTTTAGGCATTAAATTTGTTGACACTGGTGGATTGATATTTTTACAACACCCATTGTAGAGGACAAACTCAATTTTATAAAGAAAAATATAAACATTCTTTTTATAAAAGAATGATGTTGAAGTCTCCATATTTTTACCTCTAATAAAAGGGAGTAAATGGTTAAATGCATAAATGCTCTTTCTGTAATGAAATTGAATTTTCTTGTGCTTAATCTAAATTCAATTAATATTAATATGGATAGTTTCCTTGTAAGTTATACAGGACACACCCGTACAATCCCGAGTGGCCAGAAAATCACCATCTTTACTCGTTTCCAGAGTTTTGGGTTGCATTGACCTGCAGGCATCCGACCATATCTTCCTGTTCCAGCCATCAAGCTCATAGATACTTACACTTATTTTTATCTTTACTCAACCAAAAGAAGAAACTCCAAGCCAATTTCAAGATTTATCAGTTATTTTGCAATGAATTATAGACTGTATATTAGGGTTTATACAAACAATATCGTGGATAGGAGTAACAAATTCACATGATTTTCCAAAATTCAGTCAGCAAAATATGATGAATCTCAAATCGACTATGAAACACATGGAAAAATTAAAATACTCTTCAAATTTAATCTCCTTCACATGATCCGTCTCAAATCGATTATAACTCACATGATAAACCTTTCTTTGAAATCTGGCTTAGGGCGTTGATCTGCTTCACATCACCAATGAATTTTTAATGTTTTGAACTTTTAACAAAATGATAGAGGGATGCATCTGCAAATTTTAAAAAGTATAGTATTTGTTTTACTGAGTTAAATTATTAATTTAATTTATTGACACTTGATATATCAAAAAGATACTGGTGGTACATGTCAAAACTTAAATGTATAAATATATATATATATATATATATATATTACCTTCTTAATAAGGATTATGTAAAGGAGTAAATGACCTATTTTAACATTCTAAAAGTGATAGGTGAGAAAATTATGGGGGTTTTATTGGACTCATCCATAGTTAGTGTTATCCATATAAATTTAATATCAATAATTTATTTATTTATATCACTCACTTTAAAGGGTGAATCCGAAATAAACTAAAAATGCAGTTAATGGTGTCATAATTGTGGCTATGATGAGACTAAAAAGGCATTAAAAAATTTACTTAAACTATTTAAAAATTAATGGTTTAAATAATTTTTTTATCTCTTTATCATAAAAAAAAAAAAATTGATGTCCTTATAAATATATCATATTTTGTTTTAAGTCTTTTAATATTTTTTTAATAAAAATTAGAGTATAAAGACATCACATTATAAAATTGACAATGAAACTACCATATATCATTTGCACCACCATAATAAATATATTTAAAAAAAAGTAAAAAAAAATATATAAGAAGTTTGGGGGATTAAGTCAAAATCTAAGAAAACATGCACGAACAACACTGTCCCATTAAAAAAATAGTGGAGAATAACAAAGCAAACATCACTATGAAGAAAGACAAATCTAATAGAAACATTAACTAAAACGATAAAAGGGAAAATTATACTGATTGTGATTAAAGTTATTACAAACACAACGAGGAGATAAATCCCACAAAGTAAAACAACTGAATATAAAAACTCACGTTAACGATTCAGTAAGCACACATGTTTTCTTCTCTAAAAAATTTCTTCAAATAATGGTCACTCAAATGTTTTATATCAACAAATTTAGCCCATATTTTCTAATTCAACTAATGTGTTTTCTTCTAATTTTTTAATATATTTTTGTAGTCACGTCTCTTAAAAAATTTAAATTTTTCTAACTAAATATTAATTAAATATAAATTTTTAGACTTTTAGCACTTAAAATAAATATTAAAAAATATTGCTCACAACCAAGATCCAAAAGGATAAACAACACATGATATTGATTGAAAATTTGAGGCTTAAATTTACACGAAACAGGTATAAAAGTGCAGCCTAAAAGAGTTTTCCACATTTACTTTCTCGTGGTCTAAAGAATAGACAACAAATTTACAACTGTTGCCTAAAACTAGATGAGAAAAGTGTGGCTAAAAATAACCGTAGGCTATTCTCATATTTCAAGCAGCAATGTTTATATTTTAGACAATAGTAAAAAATTCGTAGCCGATAGGACTAGGCAACAAGAGTATACTCCCACACATACAAAACTGTTGTCTAAAATTTAGACCATCATCTGTCTTGTTCTGTCCAAAATTGACACTTGTTGCCTAAATTAGTTTTTGTTGTAGTATAATTTTTTCTCGTAAACTCAATATTATTTAATCAACTATATGTGCAGTACTCATTAGATTTTCTATATGTGAATTTTAAAACATAAAAAAAGTTTGACAATGCCCTAGTTTAAAAATTATTTATGCAAATGCATTATTATTTTTTTTTTTTTAAAGTAAGAGGTCGCTCTTTGGAGAAGCGATCAATTGAAGGGAAATTTTTAAAACTCAATAGAAAATCGTTTTTTGGGGAAGCGACTTCTAGATGAGTAAATTTTTGTTGTTATTATATTTTAATATTTGTTTATTATTAGAATTATTAATTTAATTATTTAAAAAATACTAATAATAAATAAAAATAAAATACATTAATAAATTATAAATAAATTTTATGTTTTAATTATTATTATTATAATAAAAGTAATTATTATAATTATAATTAAAAATTATGATAATTAAAATAATTAAATTATATTATAAATTTCAAAAAAATACATTAAATGATAATAAAAATTAAATAATAATAAAAATTAAATAAAAAGAAATTTATATCAATAATATGAAAGTGAAACGAAATACATTAAATTAACGATAAAAATATATCATATTTGAGGAAAAAATCATCAAATTTATATCAATGATGTCCACCTAAATGACCCACAGTCCCACATCTACCTTGTTCACATGTGATAGCAGCATGTTCTAGCATAATAAATAGTGGAGCCTTATATCTGATGTGTATAAGGTAGAAACGGTATTAAAAGTCTACGATGAAGCGTTCCAACCCATATCAAACGAATGATATTGGCCGCAATATGAAGGTGTTAAGTTGTATCACAATTCACTAATGCGGAGAGTCAAGAAAGATCGCCAAAAGAGCAAATGCGTTAGAACAGAAATAGACACTACAGAAAAAGTACCAAGAAAATGTGGATTATGTCGGGTTTCTAGTCATACTAGAAAACATTGTCCAAACGCTGTTGACACATCTATTCAAATTTGATGTATTTTGTTTTTTAATTTTAATGTTTTTTTTTTTTTGAAGTTTATAATATAACTTAATCATTTTAATTTAATCATTTTAATTGTAATTATAATAATTATTTATTATAATAATAATAATTAAAATATAAAATTTATTTATAATTTATTAACTATTCTATTTTAATTTATTATTAATATTTTTATTTTTTAAAAAAATTAAATTAATAACTCTAATAATAAATAAATATTAAAATATAAAAAAAAAATTACTCAGTTAGAAATTGTTTCTTGGAGAAACGACCTTCTATTGAATTTAAAAAAAATCCGTCTTCAATTAGTCGTTTCTCCATAGAATCCTACTTAATAAAAAAAAAAATAGAACATTCGCATAAATAATTTTTAAACTAAGATAATTTTTAAAATTAAAAAATAAAAAGAAATATATTAATAAAAATTCTTTTATTTTATATTATCAATCAAATAATTAAAAAAAATCTCAATAAAAGCGAATAGACAGCACCTCCAGAGGCTAGTAAATTATCAATACAATGTATATGAATTGTCATTAGAAAATGATGAGTAGATGACCAAAGATTCAAAACCTCAGTCCCCTCCACGTGTATCCTGCATGTCACACTTGTCCCCTTAAGACATGATTCACCTATTTATTCGGCTACTCCTATCTTTTGTTCAACTTCAAAATTTTCTCTTCCTAATTCTCACCATGGCTGACAACTACTACCCAACCCAAGCCCAAAAACCAAAACCCACCACCATCACAATCGCCACGTCAGCATCATCATTACTTCGGAATCATGTTTCAAACTCAACTCAGCTCTTCGGCCTCTTGACCCTTCTAATAACATGGGCCATCTCGCTGGTCCTCACAGGCCTAACGGTCATAATAACAATCATGGGCCTTATCTTCTTCGCGCCAGTGATAATATTGTTAAGCCCAATATGGGTTCCAAGTTTCGCCATTCTCTTTGTCTTCACCGTGGGGTTCTTGTCCACGTGCGGGTTTGGTATTGTTGTAGTGGCTATTCTCACTTGGATGTTCCGTTACTTTAGGGGACTCCACCCTTCAGCGGGACATGGCTTGCCAAGTAAGTTGATTGATACCGCGGCCTCAGTCTGATTGAGATTGAGAAGACAAGTTTAGTATAGATAGATAGATTGGATTAGATTGCGTTTATGATTTCCTTCAACTTCCCTATGTCTTAGGTGTGGAATTTTCTCAATACGAAAACTGAAATAAATGGTTTGTTATTTTATTTGTATATTATTGACAATGCATGCATATAATTTGAATTAAACATAATCACTTACATGTCCTTTAATTTAATTTTATATAATATTTTAGTCTTTTATTAGTCTTTTATTTAATTTTAAATAATAATTTGATCATTTGTATTTGTATTTTAAAATGTTGATATCTTTTCTTTACAAAAACTAAAAATTCATTAAAATCTTTCCAAAAAATTCAATACCAATTTCAAGAAAATTCTTATATTTATCAAATGCATAACTCAAATATTTAAATAAACTTATATTTCTATTTCCAACAACATCAAATAAAGAATAAAAATATGAGTTTATTTGAAGATTTGAGTTATGAATTTCATAAAATTTGCATTATATTGAAGATGATAATTAATTTTATGGGTTTTGTTTGAAAATTTTGATGAATTTTTGTAAAAAAATGATAACATTGTTGATATTTTAATACATAAATGATCAAATTGTTACTTAAAATTAAATAAAAGATTAAATCGAATAAAAAAAATACTAAAATGTTATCTGAAATTAGTCAATGGATCGCATGAGCAATTATGTCTTTGAATTATTGAAAAGCAAAATAAAAGTTGTAATAAGAAGAAAAATACAAAAATATAGAAGATAGAAATAGAATGGGGCCATACCCTTATTTGTATAGAAGAAGAAATAATAAACTTAAGTGGATGATTTCCACAAAGAAACATGATTTTTTTGATAAGATCAAAAGGATGATCTAATCCATAACAAAAAAGAAACAGTTTTCACAAATACACAAGGTGTAATTTTTAACATAATTCATTAAGATACATCTCAATCGTACCTTTGTATATGAATGATGATTTGTTATGGAGTAGATTAGATTCATATTAGTATGTGTTTTCGTTTTGTTTATTATCTTTAAAAAAAAAAAAAGAAGAGTAAAATAATAATAAATAATAATTATTATTAATATTAATATTAATAATAATGATAATATAATATGAAAATAAATAAAAAATTCAACTTATGAAAAAAGGGGAAAATATATATTTGAGAACAATTACTTTGTATGCATGTGGGGAGAAAAGAAATGTAAAACTTCTTATACTTAAGGGAAGACTTAAGTCAAGAGGTTTCAAGTAATTAAAGCAAATAAATTGTTATCAAAATATCTTTCTCCCTTGTTTGCATCTAATTTGCACAAACTCAATATGCCTCTGAAGAGTTCATATCAAGCTATCATTAACTCTGAAAAGGTTGTTCAATCCATGCATTAAAAGCTCATATTCCCCTAATAAAAAAGTTGTATCACACATGAAATGTTGCTTCTAATATGCAGCCTCTAATGTTGCACTAACTATAATGATTCAACAATGTGATTTGTCTAAAGCAACTGATTCTAAGTCATGCAACTTTGCATCATTATTATCCAAGAAACATAACGTTTGACTCTAACAAGAAAAGTCAATTGCTTTGATGGAAAAATCAACGACTGTAACTGAAACAATTAATTTAGAAGAAAAGACTTAGCCGAATCAAAATTTCTAAAGATCCAAGAACAAGCCCAAATCCATTCCCGCTCCACTCAATCAAAAGTATGAAAGAAGATTCACATGAATAAGTTTTTGAACAAAATATGAAATTAGATATGATTCAGAATTATAATTGAAGGAAATTTTTGACCATAGTGAAAAGAAGATATGTTCAAAATATAGTTCACAAGAAGATATGACAAAATATTATTCACAAGAAGATATAGTCAAAATGTTGTTCACAAAAAGATATGGTCAAAATATTATTCACAAGAAGATATGACCAAAATATTGTTCACAAGAAGATATGATTAAAATATTATTTACAAGAAAATATGGCCAAAATATTATTCACAAGAAGATACACGCATTATTTGTTTACAAGAAGAAACACTCATAATTTGTTTACAAGAAGATACACTTAAAATGTATTCACAAGAAAGATATGATCTAGACTTTACAAGGAAAAAAGTGAAACCCTAATCTATTTTATAAATAGACACTCAAGGCTAAGAAGAAATCATGAACACATAAATCCATACAATTCAGAAAAACTTTTGAGAGTTCAAATTTCATAAGTATTCAAAGTTCAACGGTTTAAGTTCTAGAGAAACACTTGCACAAATAAGTATTTTCTAAGTGTTTTAGTGTAAGAAATCAATTGAAACAAACTGTTTAGTATAAGCAAAACACAATTTGTTCAAAACTTGTTTAACCCAACCCGATACTGACTTTAGTGTTTTTCAAGCAATATATGATTTTCAGGTTGTATTGAGAAGATTTGACTTCTAGGTTGAAGGTGTAGTTGCCTTCAACAATCTACAGTTTTGAGGTTATGTGGAGAATACTTGACTTATAGGGTCAATGTGTTTGTTTGTTTGGCTCAAAAAGTATGTAGGTGTCAAGTTGTTTTAAGACTGACTTGTAGGATCAAGTGATGTGTAGTTGAAGGATTTGAATTAGTGGTTAAATTCTTCTAAGTGAGGGGACTTGATGTAGCTACTAAGTTGGTGGTGAACCAAGATAAATATGCTTGTGTCACTTTACTTCTGCACTATTTACTTTATTGTTGTCTCTGATTTCTTTAAGTCCGATTGCTACAGTTTCTTTTCTAAGAAAATCGCCAAACCCGAAATATTTCTTGAATAAATAATTAAAAAACACTCGAACTTAGACAAACACAATTCAACCTTTTCTCATGTTTGCACCTTCATGCACATCCTTTTATGGAGAATAATTAGGTTTTCTGACAATTGTCCTGATTGCAAGAAATTAGGATAATTCATGAAGTTTCATACCGTATCTTTTGAGATTGATTTGTCATAGAAACTTTCCAAAATAGATCTTGTAATTATTTAGCGTATCATGTTTAAAACAGTTAGAAAGTAGAGGATACAATTATAACACCCCAAATTTTAATTCAAGATATTACTTAAAAATATTTGTTTTTTTTTACAAACAATTATAATTTATTTTTTTAAAAATATTCATCATGTAATAAATAAAACTTGCACTAGAAAATAACTTGATATCATTTTTGTAAAAGAACGCAAAACAATTTACTAGATATTATTATTATTTATTTATTTTGCAAAGATATATTGCTAATTGTTAGAGAAATGTTCGTTTACGTCCTAAAATGGAATAAATTCTCTTTAGGTAATATTCAAAAAAAATAAGGTTGACCAATATTAAAGATGATTCACTCTTTTTTCCTAGAGGAAGGAACCACATATTCATATTTCTTTTTAAAGTTGGTGATGAAAAGTAAATAAAGTTTAAAAGTATACCACATCAATATTACCACTACAAATGATTTTTTTAAGTAAAAGTCTCCTTTTACCCACGCGCGTGCACCAAACAAATATCATTCATGGAACTCTTCCAGATCATTAGTACCTAAATATTGGTGTAAGGGGTCGGTTCATCCTACGACAAAAATTATACCAAATAATAAGTTAATAGCCCTAAAATGCAAATATAAAATCTTTTTGTAATAAAATATTTAATAAAATTGTTTTATTTTTAATAATTCGCAAAGATGTATCAAGTCATAAAATATACCTAAATAATTCGAGTAACAACTCACCTATAACACATAGTTAGATCAAAATAAAAATTAAAATAAAAATAAAATGTATGAAAGTTATGCATGCTCCTAAAAGTATATGACCCAAATATAACCAGCCATTAAGGTGTCCATACAGAAGTCATCCATATCAATGAGAAAAATTAAATAAGTCACTAATGCGTCCACAAAGATGCATATGATATGTCATGATAATAATAATGATGTTCAAGGTACATGTCACCATCCACTTAACCAACTAAAAGATAAAATATTCAGAACATTTGTCACTAGTCACTTAGGGCCACTTTGGCAACCACAATGATAAAGTTTTCAAGATTAAATTTTAATCACATGTGGAATCAAATTTCCATTCTCATGGATGCTTGAAATCAAGAATTAGTAATTTCACTATCCCAAAAATAAAATACATATACACGTGAATAAATATCTCTAAATCACAATTGTCATTTTGTAAACCATAAGATTTGATTAGTTTCGTGTTTTTGTTAGACATTAAAATTTAAATCACGAACAAGGCATGCGAAAATAAACTTTATTTCTTTTACTGTAAAATTTATCTAATTATTAGTCATTTAAGCATACAAATCAAACTTCACACTAAACACATCACAATAATCAACCTAATCATGTTATCATAAAAAAAAATTAGAATTTTTCATCAATTCTCTCAAGACTCGTATAATATTAATAAAAATCAAAACTTTGAAATTAAATAGCATAAAATCGAACGAGACTATGTTTCTCACTTTTTTTTCTTTCTTTCTTTTGTTTGTGATGAAAAATTGGGAAGAAAACAAAAATAAGTGTGAGAAAAGAATAGGAAGGCACTGATGTGTATACCACTTTTTAATTTTGTTGCTAATAGTTATGAAATCAAAAATTTCTTAGACTTGTTTTTATTTTTTTAGATAATTAAAATAAAATCATAATATTGGTTTAAGATAGAGGGCGGTGTGAGATATAACAAAGGAGTATAGTCTTTTTTTTCTCTCTCTTAATTGCCCAAAAAAGATAAAAACCCATAATTAAATTTGTAATCTTCATTTCAAAAATGAATTAAAGGTATCAATGAGGAGATAGAAGTGGGTGCATGGTGACAAAAATGAGAGAATATACATTCTCTCATATTTTAATTGGTTGAAACAAGGACATAAAATCTATATTATGTCAAGACAATATCATTAATTGTCATAAAATCTTGTCACGATGGAGAATAAAAGAAACGAGTCAAGTCAAATTTTTTTTTATACTAAACATGGATGAACCAAAAATATTTTCAAGCAGAAGACTAAGTCTCACTGTAACACCCCGAAAGCGAGGGTGTATTTTTTTTTTCAAAAGAAATTAAAATAAAACAGAGAAATAAATAAGGAAATCTTTGGATAAATAATTGAGTCATTATAATTTACAAGCAGCGGAAAAGTTTCTCAAAATATGAATCCAAAGTATTTACACATCAAAAAGTGGTACATGTAACCAATCGAAAATAACATGTCATACTGACAATATTAGTAAAGGTACAGTTTTCCAGTTCAAAATAACGTAATCCAAAAAAACATATGTTCCCTCTATGTCATCCTAATCTGATCATTCTTCAAAAAAAAAACTATAGCTATACACCCTGAGTGATCTCCACGCGCCCCGTGAGATCCTCCTAACATAGCTCCAGTCAAGCATTCCCATCTACATTCCCATCCGTAGGGTACGAACCGGTAGGATTGTCCTGGCTCTCATCTGAGGGCAAAGCCCAGATTTCCACAATAGTTGTAAAGGGTCACCAACCGACATTAACAGTTAACACATAACATTTAAGTTTTTAAATGCACAAAATAACCTTTCAATCTAGCATGCACCTTCAAAGGATTTTCCATATGCTAAAAGTTCATGTAACACTTGCCAAATAAAAATGAAATCAACATAAGGTTCTCAATCCATCAAGTAATACATAACTAACCAAGACATTGATAAATCAATTGAGCAATCTGTTATCTAACTCAAAATAAGAATTTCTACTAAGCCAATCGATTTCCAAATCGATTTCCTGAAGGTTTTTAGTGAAATTTGAACTCTGGGCTTAATTCAATCGATTGGGCAATCAATTGATAGCAAAGCCCAACCCCTGACTTAATGCCAATCGATTTCCAAATCGATTTTTGTCAGTTTTGCTGAATTCCTGCATGGCCAAATCGATTTTCTTAAATGGTTTTGAAAAACATTTTATAAAATCGATTGGCAAATCGATTATGTCAAATTAGGGAAGTCCCTGTAACTCATCCAATCGATTGGGAAAACGATTTCCCTGCATATTCTTTCAAAAATACATAAACTAACTCAAAATCATTCATACACAATTCCACATCTTAACACTTAGCAATTCCCACACAATCACCACGACAAATTGAGTTTCGAAATAGTTTT